>NC_136992.1:25105022-25132522 GCF_032717465.1 Coenobita brevimanus
GACGTGGTGGTCATTTCCTTCCTGCCGTCTCCGTGTAGTTTTATTTAGCTTGAGAGTAAGTTTCTGGAGGTATTCCTTCAGTGACATGGTGTGGGAGCAGGAAGAATTATCCAGTAAAACACGTCACCGGATTGAAGTTATTGCTGTTACTTAGTTCATCACCATCACGACATGAACGCGGTGGACTGCAGGCTGATGTTTCCATTCCCCTGCGTCCACCATCCTCCTTCCGAGAGATAGGGAGGGAGTTGAGGGACGTTTTTACGCCCTGGCAATGGATCCGGCGGGTTATATCAGCACCATCACGTGAAGGCGTCCCTCTCCAGCGCCTTCCGGACTGAGGGGGTTAAACATGGCGTGGGGAGGCCGTAGATTTGTACTGTGTCTTCCCGTGTGTCACAAGCTGCCAGTCTGTTGCTGATTGGCCACGTGTTTGTTTGCTGGGAGGGTCTAGGCTAGGTTAACCTGGGTTAGGATGTTAGGTTAGGTTTGGGTAGATGAGGTTAAGGGTCGGTTAGGTTTAGGTCAGGTTAGGGTAGGTCGGGTCAAGTAGGATTATGGTCAGGTAGGGTTATGTTATGCTATGCTAGGTTAAATTAACTTAGGATTAAGTTTGTTTAGTCTAAGGTGGGTTTAGGATTAAGTAAAGTACCCGCCATCCATGAAGAGAATATTTAGCACGTTGTGTTGTAATTCACTCCTCATCACCATCATCACCCCGACCTTCCCAAAGGAACGTGGTGGGGTGTCCAGGATCAAAGAATTGGAATGTACAAAACGGGAAAACTATCAACATCTTGCTTAGTGTAATGGGCCGGACACTCATTCACTCATCATTCCAGCCCCTTGAGTCCTGGCTCCACGTGACAGGCCTGATTTACACATGTGGTTTATTTTTTCATTTTCTTTATAGATGTGATTTATTTATATCTGCCGGATAGAGTCATACGTTAGAAAATGAGTGTTCTATCCTTGTCATATCCTTCTCATACGCTCTGTCTATCTATCTATAGCCCGACGCCCTAATTCCGCAAAAGGGTGGCCGCAGACAAAACGCCGTCACCCACCATTTGACTGCCCTTCCCCCAGCTCACTTCCCCTCCCTCATACACCTCTCAGCTCCCTCTCTCCACACATCCTTCAATAACTCCCTTTTCACAGCCCTCTTTTTCGCCCACATCATTCCATCTACAAATCTCACATCAGCACTAAATTATCACCAGACCTCTTGCCGCTTCCACACCCAGACCTGTTTAGTAGCAAAGTTGTTCATAGTTATTCAAGTTCTTCATAGCACCGGCCACTCTCCTTCCCTGTGTCACTCCACTTTCCATTTTCTTTTCACTTTTACCTCTCATTTTCTATTGCCGCACGACGTACTCAAACTCTCTCTACACTTCAAGCCTCTGTTCACTTAAGCATCATAGTGAGTTAGTTTCTCTCCCGTTACTTATAGCTGTGTTTACTTATATCTGTGTTTACTTATATCTGTGTTTACTTATATCTGTGTTTACTTATATCTGTGTTTACTTATATCTGTGTTTACTTATATCTGTGTTTACTTATATCTGTGTTTACTTATATCTGTGTTTACTTATATCTGTGTTTACTTATAGCTGTGTTTATTATTTGCAGGTAACATAACATCATCTCACACACACACACACACACACACACACACACACACACACACACACACACACACAGAACCCTTGAATCCGCCGACGTCTTTCATTGATTCGTTGCAATTTTCTCCAAGCGATTTATTCAGACACACCCTACACATCCTACACACACACACACACACACACACACACACACACACACACACACACACACACACAGAACCCTTGAATCCGGCGACGTCTTTCATTGACTCGTTGCTATTTCCTCTAAGCGATTTATTCATCCCTAACATTACTTTCTATCCTGGACGGGTTCCATACAGCGTTCAATAAGTGATTTAGTGATAGAATTTTGCCCTTAAGCTGCAAAGAAATCGTAAGGAGAAAGAATACAGCTAAGTATCGTAAGGAGAAAGCCAGAGTATCGTAAGGAGAAAGAGAATATCGTAAGGAGAAAGACAGAATATCGTAAGGAGAAAGAATATCGTAAGGAGAAAGACAGAATATCGTAAGGAGAAAGACAGAATATCTTAAGGAGAAAGACAGAATATCGTAAGGAGAAAGACAATATCTTAAGGAGAAAGACAGAATATCGTAAGGAGAAAGACAGAATATCGTAAGGAGAAAGACAGAATATCGTAAGGAGAAAGACAGAATATCTTAAGGAGAAAGACAGAATATCTTAAGGAGAAAGACAGAATATCTTAAGGAGAAAGACAATATCTTAAGGAGAAAGACAGAATATCGTAAGGAGAAAGACAGAATATCGTAAGGAGAAAGACAGAATATCGTAAGGAGAAAGAATATCGTAAGGAGAAAGACAGAATATCGTAAGGAGAAAGACAGAATATCGTAAGGAGAAAGACAGAATATCGTAAGGAGAAAGACAATATCTTAAGGAGAAAGACAGAATATCGTAAGGAGAAAGACAGAATATCGTAAGGAGAAAGACAGAATATCGTAAGGAGAAAGACAGAATATCGTAAGGAGAAAGACAGAATATCGTAAGGAGAAAGACAGAATATCGTAAGGAGAAAGACAGAATATCGTAAGGAGAAAGACAGAATATCGTAAGGAGAAAGACAGAATATCGTAAGGAGAAAGACAGAATATCGTAAGGAGAAAGACAGAATATCGTAAGGAGAAAGACAGAATATCGTAAGGAGAAAGACAGAATATCGTAAGGAGAAAGACAGAATATCGTAAGGAGAAAGACAGAATATCGTAAGGAGAAAGACAGAATATCGTAAGGAGAAAGACAGAATATCGTAAGGAGAAAGACAGAATATCGTAAGGAGAAAGACAGAATATCGTAAGGAGAAAGACAGAATATCGTAAGGAGAAAGACAGAATATCGTAAGGAGAAAGACAGAATATCGTAAGGAGAAAGACAGAATATCGTAAGGAGAAAGACAGAATATCGTAAGGAGAAAGACAGAATATCGTAAGGAGAAAAGACAGAATATCGTAAGGAGAAAGACAGAATATCGTAAGGAGAAAGACAGAATATCGTAAGGAGAAAGACAGAATATCGTAAGGAGAAAGGCAGAATATCGTAAGGAGAAAGACAGAATATCGTAAGGAGAAAGACAGAATAAGTATCGTAAGGAGAAAGACAGAATATCGTAAGGAGAAAGACAGAATATCGTAAGGAGAAAGACAGAATATCGTAAGGAGAAAGACAGAATATCGTAAGGAGAAAGACAGAATATCGTAAGGAGAAAGACAGAATATCGTAAGGAGAAAGACAGAATATCGTAAGGAGAAAGACAGAATATCGTAAGGAGAAAGACAGAATAAGTATCGTAAGGAGAAAGACAGAATATCGTAAGGAGAAAGACAGAATATCGTAAGGAGAAAGACAGAATATCGTAAGGAGAAAGACAGAATATCGTAAGGAGAAAGACAGAATATCGTAAGGAGAAAGACAGAATATCGTAAGGAGAAAGACAGAATAAGTATCGTAAGGAGAAAGACAGAATATCGTAAGGAGAAAGACAGAATATCGTAAGGAGAAAGACAGAATATCGTAAGGAGAAAGACAGAATATCGTAAGGAGAAAGACAGAATAAGTATCGTAAGGAGAAAGACAGAATATCGTAAGGAGAAAGACAGAATATCGTAAGGAGAAAGACAGAATATCGTAAGGAGAAAGACAGAATATCGTAAGGAGAAAGACAGAATATCGTAAGGAGAAAGACAGAATATCGTAAGGAGAAAGACAGAATATCGTAAGGAGAAAGACAGAATAAGTATCGTAAGGAGAAAGACAGAATATCGTAAGGAGAAAGACAGAATATCGTAAGGAGAAAGACAGAATATCGTAAGGAGAAAGACAGAATATCGTAAGGAGAAAGACAGAATATCGTAAGGAGAAAGACAGAATAAGTATCGTAAGGAGAAAGACAGAATATCGTAAGGAGAAAGACAGAATATCGTAAGGAGAAAGACAGAATATCGTAAGGAGAAAGACAGAATATCGTAAGGAGAAAGACAGAATATCGTAAGGAGAAAGACAGAATATCGTAAGGAGAAAGACAGAATATCGTAAGGAGAAAGACAGAATATCGTAAGGAGAAAGACAGAATATCGTAAGGAGAAAGACAGAATATCGTAAGGAGAAAGACAGAATATCTTAAGGAGAAAGACAGAATATCGTAAGGAGAAAGACAGAATAAGTATCGTAAGGAGAAAGACAGAATATGTATCGTAAGGAGAAAGACAGAATATCGTAAGGAGAAAGACAGAATATCGTAAGGAGAAAGACAGAATATCGTAAGGAGAAAGACAGAATATCGTAAGGAGAAAGACAGAATATCGTAAGCAGAAAGACAGAATATCGTAAGGAGAAAGACAGAATAAGTATCGTAAGGAGAAAAAATATATATACAGCGTGGGAGTGAAGGGGTTAAACGGCCAGGTAGACATTACACACCTCCCTCTACAATACAGGTGCTGAATCCCTCGTTTACACATACACCCATACTTACACAGGCACTAATACCATCACATACACCCTCTACACCACACACCAGCATCCCCCCTCCATAATACCATCACATACACCCTCTACACCACACACCAGCATCCCCCCTTCATAATACCATCACATACACCCCCCTACACCACACACCAGCATCCCCCCTTCATAATACCATCACATACACCCCCCTCCTACACCACACACCAACATCCCCCCTTCATAATACCATCACATACACCCTCTGCACCACACACCAGCATCCCCCCTTCATAATACCCTCACATACACCCCCCTCCTACACCACACACCAACATCCCCCCTCCACGGCATACACACCTGTCCTAAAACCTTCTCTAATTAGCTTTCCCTCTCCACCTGTCGAACACCTTTTTTCAGTCACAGTGTTCTATATACCTATGCAGTCCCTCTCACATGGTATCTCTCTGGCACAACATACACACACACACACACACACACACACACACACACACACACACACACACAGGGGGTTGAGTATAAGGGAGGGTGTGGGGAAGGGGGTTGGGGTGAAGGATAGGGGGTTGAGTATAAGGGAGGGTGTGGGGAAGGGGGTTGGGGTGAAGGATAGGGGGTTGAGTATAAGGGAGGGTGTGGGGAAGGGGGTTGGGGTGAAGGATAGGGGGTTGAGTATAAGGGAGGGGGTGGGGAAGGGGGTTGGGGTGGAGGATAGGGGGTTGAGTATAAGGGAGGGGGTGGGAAAGGGGGTTGGGGTGAAGGATAGGGGGTTGAGTATAAGGGAGGGTGTGGGGAAGGGGGTTGGGGTGGAGGATAGGGGGTTGAGTATAAGGGAGGGTGTGGGGAAGGGGGTTGGGGTGAAGGATAAGGGGTTGAGTGATGGTGATTCGGTGGTTTGGTCGCTTCAGTGCTGGTCTCGTGATCGGAAGGCGCTTGGGTCTTGAGTCTGCGTCCCTTCCTGCTTTTTTTTGTATTCGAGGAACAAGGAACCAAAGGCTGACGATTGGAAAGGTGAACGCTTCCAAAACTAACACCTGTCCGTAGCTATGAAAGTACTTGTCCTTTTCTGCTACTGTATCATTATTATTATTATTATTATTATTATTAATTATTATTATTATTATCATCATCAATCATCATCATCATCATCATTATCTTCATCATTATCATCATCATCATTATTATTATTATTATTATTATTATTATTATTATTATTAATATTATTATTGCTGCTGTTGTTACTGTTGCTGCAATTTTCAGTCCTATTCTGGGCATAGACTTGAAAATCTGTTTCCTGAGGCCCAGCAGTCCTTGGATGCGCCACAGACCTTCACATATCACCACTTCGGCGCTCATACCCAGAGAGAGAGAGAGAGAGAGAGAGAGAGAGAGAGAGGTGTAATGGCTGGAGTGTCTTTATGTCGCGTTGGTGGTCGTGTGGAAAAATCAGTGGAGTCTGTTTTGTCGAAATTTTGATAAGTTGTTTTCTGCCCCTGCTTGGATCGAACCCACGTCCATTCAAACAGCAGATCACCTCTCTTGCCACATCATCATCACGTTTCTCTACTTCCACCTGATCCACCCATTCTCTCTCTCTCTCTCTCTCTCTCTCTCTCTCTCTCTCTTTCTCTCTGCAGTGTTATGTCGATTAATATATTCTAAAGTTGTTGTTTTTTTACCCCTATTTTCCTATTGATTTCAGGGCATAGGAGAAGAGTTGAGTTTCGAGCAAAGTGACGCGTGAAACAGGAAGGGCTGCCATCTGACCAGGCGCTGATGAAACTTGGCAGGATGGATGGAATTGGATCCCAGGTGAGTCAGTTTCAGTTGGATGTCTTGGTGTTATATTACAGGACGTTGTTGTGGAGTTTCATGTTTCGACACAGGAATGGCAGTCGTTCGGGTAAGTGTTTCGGTGCTTCGATAGTGGGTTGAGGGCAAAGTGAAGCGCGGTTCGGAAACAGGGGTCACATATATGCAGGTTCGGAGCGTCAAAGCAGTTATATATTCTTCAGTTTCAGACAGTAGGAGGAGCGGTCTTAGAGGCAGTGGAATCTGATGTAACTCGTGTGTGTGTGTGTGTGTGTGTGTGTGTGTGTGTGTGTGTGTGTGTGTGTGTGTGTGGAGCCAAACCTGGAAAAGGATTGTGATGAAACTTGGCAGGATGGTCTGAATTGGGTCCCAGGTCGATCACGTTCAATTTGATGTGGACTGATGCTTTCTGAAGGGGTGTTTTGTGCCCCTGATAATTGCCCCCGTTGGTGTTACAAGATGCGCACGTGGAAGAGACGGTGGGGCATTTCCGTAGAGTTTCGTGCGTCTTTAAAGAGAGAGAGAGAGAGAGAGAGAGAGAGAGAGAATTGTACATCTATGCTAAGAACAGACGATTTTAGTGAGCATAATATTGTGGTACTTGTGGTGGTGTAGTTGGTAGTGGTGGTAGCTGTGATGATGATGGTGGTGGTGATGATGATGATGGTAGCAGTTAATGTGGTGGTGGTGATGATGATGATGGTAGCAGTTAATGTTGTGGTGGTGATGATGATGATGGTAGCAGTTAATGTTGTGGTGGTGATGATGATGATGGTAGCAGTTAATGTGGTGGTGGTGGTGGTGGTAGCTGTGATGATGGTGGTGGTGGAGTTGTGATGATGATGGTTGTGGTGGTAGCCGTTATAAGGGTGGCTCAGAGACGGCTCTAATTTGGACAAGTCTGAGCGGCCCGATAAGGACGCGAGGTTCGTATGTAACTGTCTCTCCTCCCCTCGCAACTCACCAGTTATTATTAAAATAATAATAATAATACTAATAATAATATTATTATTATTATTGTTATTATTATTATTATTATTATTATTATTATTGTTATTTTTATTATTGTTATTATTATTATTATTTTATTTTTATCAGTGTCATTATTTTCAGTAGTATTATCCTATTACAATTTATATTATTATTATTATTATTATTATCATTATCATTATTATTTACCGAGCAGTGACTACTATTATTATATTTGTACGAGTATGTTATGGCCTGTGATACTGGCACTCCCTCACATCGGTGCCAGTTTAATTTTTCACTCCACCCCAGTAATTGCAACTCGAATTTTTGGTTGGTACTTCCCTATTTGCAACACATGGCATTTATTTGCATTAAAGGGGCTTGACCAGTGCATCGGCCACGGGGGAATGAAGGTGAAGTGGGGTCAGGCGAGGTGAAGTGGGGTGAGGAGAGGTGAAGTAGGGTTAGGCGGGGTGAAGTGGGGTGAGGAGAGGTGAAGTAGGGTTAGGCGGGGTGAAGTGAGGTGAAGGGAGATGAAGTGGGATGAGGTGAAATGGGGTAAGGATGTGAAGTGGGGTGAGGAGGTGAAGTGAAGTGAGGCGAGGTGAAATGGGGTGAGGCGAGGTGAAGTGGGGTGAGGAGGTGAAGTGGGGTGAGGGGAGGTGAAGTGGGGTGAGGAGGTGAAGTGGGGTGAGGGGAGGTGAAGTGGGGTGAGGAGGTGAAGTGGGGTGAGGAGGTGAAGTGGGGTGAGGGGAGGTGAAGTGGGGTGAGGCGAGGTGAAGTGGGGTGAGGAGGTGAAGTGGGGTGAGGCGAGGTGAAGTGGGGTTAGGCGAGGTGAAGTGGGGTGAGGCGAGGTGAAGTGGGGTGAGGCCAGGTGAAGTGGGGTGAGCCGAGGTGAAGTGGGGTCAGGCGAGGTGAAGTGGGGTCAGGCAAGGTGAAGTAGGGTCAGGCAAGGTGAAGTGGGATGAGGCCAGGTGAAGTGGGGTGAGGCCAGGTGAAGTAGGGTGAGGCAAGGTGAAGTGGGGTGAGGCAAGGTGAAGTGGGGTGAGGCAAGGGGTGAGGGGAGGTGAAGTGGGGTGAGGGGAGGTTGGGTTAGTGTACAGGATAAAGGTAAGTTAGGTTGAGGTAGGTGAAGTTTGGGTAGGTTTGGGTAACTTGGTAGGATAAGTTAGGTTAGGATGGGTTAGGGTGGGTTAGGTTAGGTTAGGATGGGTTAGGGTGGGTTAGGTTAGGTTAGGATGGGTTAGGGTGGGTTAGGTTAGGTTAGGATGGGTTAGGATAAGTTAGGATAGGTTACGGTGGGTTAGAATGGGTTAGGATGGATTAGGGTGGGTTAGGATGGGTTAGGGTGGGTTATATAATACATTGCGTTGATGAAAAGATGGGCAGATAGATAGACAGATAAATAGATAGTGACAGATAGATAAATAGACGGACAGATAGATAGGCAAGAGACAGATAGATAGAGATGGACAAATAGGTAGACAGATAGATAGACAAATAGACAGAGGTAGATAGATAGACAGACAAATAGATAGATAGACAGATACCCATACATAGACAGTTAGACAGACTGATAGATAGAGGTAGATAGATAGACACATTAATACGGATAGATAGATAGACGTACAAAGATAGACAAATAGACAGAGACAGCCAGATAGGAAGATAGATAGATTGATAGATAGATAGATAGACAGGGGTGTACTGTGTGGAGAAGTGCATGAAGGGCAAGGTTTGTAATGGATGGTTGAGTGAGTGAGAGAGGCCTGTGAATAGATAGATAGATAGATAGATAGATAGGTGACAGATACTCGGACAAACACGGCACGCACACCTGAACACTGAGGGAGAGAGAGAGAGAGAGGACTGCTGGTAGATAGATAGATAGATAGATAGATGGGACTGCTGGTAGATAGATAGATAGAGCTGCTGGTAGATAGATAAGTAGATAGATAGATAGATAGGGGACTGCTGGTAGATAGATATACACAGACTGATAGATAAAGTATGAATAGACTACGAGATAGATAGATAGATAGATAGATAGAGATGAAAAATGTATAGACGCAAAAAGGAAAGCATTGAAACAGTGAACTAGAGATTAGAGAGAGAGAGAGAGAGAGAGAGAGGCGGATTTTCCTTTGTCCAGCCTCTCTCTGATCTCACACTGATCTCTCTCTCTCTCTCTCTCTCTCTCTCTCTCTCTCTCTCATGTCCCCACCCACCTACTTACTTCCCTACTTACCTACCTACCTACCTGCCTACCTACCTCATCCCCCATCTACCTACGTATCTGTCTGCTTACCTACCTACCTACCTACCCACGCGCTCATAAACATACAAGCCTACATACTTAGCAATTACCTGTCTACTTACCTCCCTACCTACCCCTCTTTGCCCTACCTACCTACCCCCCTTTCCGCCTACCTACCTACTCCCCGTCCTACCGTCCCTCCCTCCCTCCCTCCCTCCCTCCCTTTCGTTTCCCTCCCTTCCTCCCTCCCTCCTGCCTGCCTCCCCTGTCACCTCTCTGTCTCCCTACTTACCTACCTACCTACTTACTTACCTACCTACCTACCTCCCTTGTCACCTTTCTGCCTCCCTACCTACGTACCTACCTACCTACCTACCTACCTGCCTACCTACCTACCTACCTACCTACCTACCTACCTACCTACGTCCCTTGTCACCTCTCTGCCTCCATGCCTCCCTACCTACTTACCTACCTACCTACCTACCTACCTCCCTACCAAGTCACCTATCTACCTACCTACCTACCTCCCTACCTACCTACCTACCTACTTACCTACCTACCTACTTACCTACCTACCTACCTCCCTACCTACTTACCTACGTACGTACCTCCCTACCTACCTACCTACCTCCCTCCCTGGGTAATCGGTAGGTACAGTATTCAGAGCCACATCAATATTTCATCGCCTCTCAAACCCCACCCACTGTGTCACTTACCCTTCACCCGCACGCTGCACTGGGACAGGGGGTGGGACAGGGCGGGATAGGGTGTGGGATAAGAATGGGAGAGGGTGTGGGACAGGGTGGGATAGGGCGTGGGACAGGGTGGGACAGGGTGGGATAGGGAGTGGGACGGTGTGGGATTAGGGTGGGACGGGATGTGGGATGGAAGTGGGACAGGGGATGAAAGAGAGGACAAGGTGCGTGTATGTGTGTGTGTGTGTGTGTGTGTGTGTGTGTGTGTGTGTGTGTGGCATAGGTATACAGACCACACAGACATACACACATCCAATTAACGTCACAATAAACACAACCTTTCTCCTAAAAATGGTATTCTTTCCCTCCATCGTATCCTTCATTTAAGATAGGTAAGAATATCGCCGCGAGGAACATAATAATAATAATAATAATAATCTTTGGAAATACAGTTTTTCTTTCCTTCTTTTATTTATTTATTTATGTATATATCATTTGTAAAGTGGCAAAATACCTTCTTCTGTTTCACCTCTTCTGCATTTCACCTTTTTCTTGCTGGCTGATATTCCTGAGTCAAAAGAGGTATATTCTCCTGCCTAGAGGTGATTCTCTGTGATATTCCTAAGCTGAGAGAGTCTTTGATGTTTCTACAGTAATATTCCTAAGCTGAGAGAGTCTTTGATGTTTCTACAGTAATATTCCTAAGCTGAGAGAGTCTTTGATGTTTCTACAGTAATATTCCTAAGCTGAGAGAGTCTTTTTGATGATCCTACAGTAATATTCCTAAGCTGAGAGAGTCTTTTTGATGATTCTCTCTAATATTCCAATGCTGAGAGCTTTTATTGATGATTCTGTAATATTCCTAAGCTGAGAGAGGCCTGTCATATATTTCTGGCCATAGTTCAGTTATTTTCATATAATGTGTCTTGGAGGAAGGTGATGTGTCTTGGGGGAAGGTGATGTGTCTAGGAGGAAGGTGATTTGTCTTGAAGGAAGGTGATGGGAAAAGATTAACGCTAGAATATGATGCTAGTCACGAAGAAGCGCTATGGAAAGGACGTAGAGCCGTAGTATTGCCTTTTTCTGCCACAAAAGGGCAAAATTCAAGGCCAGGTTAAGATAAAAGGAGTGTAGTTGCTTTTTTTTCATGATCCTTGCCGTGTACAGCATATTTTTTCTTATATGCTGATGATCAGGTTTTGCAGCCACTTAATTTGACTGTGTGATCCCTCCAACGCGAATTATAAAGCCGCAAATTATTCTGTTAGCATAAAGAGTATTGATCTGAACTTCTTGTTGTATTTCCCTACTTACCTATCTCCCTACCTACCTGTCTACCTACCTGCCTACTCACCCTCCTACCTACCTACCTACCTACCTACCTACCTACCTATTCACCCTCCTACCTACCTACCCACCCACATCCTTAAGTACTTACCATCATGCCTGTCTCATCTACCCAATGAGGTAACAACACAGAGGCGTATTAAATTCTCTCTCTCTCTCTCTCTCTCTCTCTCTCTCTCTCTCTCTCTCTCTCTCACATGGGTTATAACAATATTACAACGAGGACATTACAGCATATATATCAGTGTTTTACCTGTACACCTGTAAATAACTTTATTATTATTATTATTATTTTTATTATTATTATTATTATTATTATTATTATTATTATTATTGTCATTGCTATTATTATTATTATTATTATTATTATTATTATTATTATTATCATCATCATCATCATCATCATCATCATCATCATCATCATTGCTATTATTATTATCATTATTATTATGGTTATTATTTTATTTCTAACCCAGCGTGACCTAGGGGTGGCTCTGTGTGTGTTGACCCTTCCGACGAGGTCACGCGCTCAGGTGTACGGGATTTGATTAACACCTCGTCAAAATCGGTTCGTAATAGCGCCGCTGGAGCACGAACGAACGAACGGAGAGAAAACTATATGAATTTCGTGTTTTGGGATACGTATTTAAGATGTTGTATAATTATTGGGGTGATCTAAGTATGCAGTCCATTTTCTCCCTCCCTCTCTCTCTCTCTCTCTCTCTCTCTCTCTCTCTCTCTCTCTCTCTCTCTCTCTCTCTCTCTTAAAATTCAGGTTTGATGTATTGGTTTCTTGGTTTTATATTTTAAGGTTATTTCACTTGATGCGCCACACACACACACACACACACACACACACACACACACACACACACACACACACACACACACACACACACACACATCGATCAAAACATAACACATGCTTTCACTTCGCAGACTCAGGTGTAAAGGAGAGAGAGAGAGAGAGACAATCACACTACTGAAAGCCATGATGTTCAGGAGAGAAACGTGCCGGACCATTGAGGGACGCTGTAGCAAATCAAGGCTGAGGACTTTTAAAACTAGTGTACCTAAGAAGTGGATGTGGAGTGGCGTGGAGGGGTGGGTGGATGAATGGAGGAGTGGTGAAGAGTGTGGAGGGATGGGTGGATGAAAGGAGGGAGTGGTGAAGAGTGTGGAGGGGTGGGTGGATGAATGGAGGGAGTGGTGAGGAGTGTGGAGGGGTGGGTGGATGAATAGAGGGAGTGGTGAGGAGTGTGGAGGGATGGGTGGATGAATAGAGGGAGTGGTGAAGAGTGTGGAGGGGTGGGTGGATGAATGGAGGGAGTGGTGAGGAGTGTGGAGGGATGGGTGGATGAATGGAGGGAGTGGTGAAGAGTGTGGAGGGGTGGGTGGATGGATGGAGGGAGTGGTGAAGAGTGTGGAGGGGTGGGTGGATGGATGGAGGGAGTGGTGAAGAGTGTGGAGGGGTGGGTGGATGGATGGAGGGAGTGGTGAAGAGTGTGGAGGGGTGGGTGGATGGATGGAGGGAGTGGTGAAGAGTGTGGAGGGGTGACTGAGGATTTGGGAAGCGTAAAAAATAATTAAATAAATAAATAAAACACTCTGAAATGGTTTGCTGATATAGGATTGCATTGACACTACCAACCAGATCTCTCTCTCTCTCTCTCTCTCTCTCTCTCTCTCTCTCTCTCTCTCTCCTTATATTATCCTTATGCCTCAGTCCGTCTGTCTGTCCGTGCGTGCGTGGGTGCGTGCGTGCGTACCACGTGTGTAGGCACCATATCTCCTGCACCACACGACGGATCAGTACCAAACTCTTGTCAGTGGTACAGTAGGAAGGGCCGATGGACTGGTCAGGTCAGCAAGGTCATGGAAGCTATATTCTGTGGGTGTATTTTTGTGGTCAGTATCTATCTGTCTATCTATTTATCTGTCTATCTATTTATCTATCTATCTCTATTTATCGATCTATCTATGGCGAGTCTGTGTGCAAGGCTTGGGAGAGGCGGACCGAGGACGCGTTGTGTTCGTAGCTCGGGGCCTGAGTTCCTGCCGTATCATTTTTATATCCACGTAATTAACTGTATGATGAATGTATGTTGAAAAACGGACATACAAAGATTATTGTTATTATTATTATTATTTATTTATTTATTTTATTATTTATTATTATATTATTATTATTATTATTATTATTATTATTATTTTATTTATTATTATTATCATTATTATTATTATTATTATTATTATTATTATTATTATTATATAAAATGAAGCTTTGAAGAGTGTATGAATGCGATACCAGGAGTCGGTGGAGTGAGAGACTGACTAGGAGAGTATGTGAGGGTGCAGTGAGTGGGGGGAGAAGGGGATGGAGCCCGAGAACATGATGGAGAGAGAGAGAGAGAGAGAGAGAGAGAAAGGGGAGAGGTGAAGGGAAATGAAACTGAGAGAGAGAGAGAGAGAGAGAGAGAGAGAAAGGGGAGAGGTGAAGGGAAATGAAACAGAGAGAGAGAGAGAGAAAGGGGGGAGGTGAAGGGAAATGAAAGAGAGAGAGAGAGAAAGGGGAGAGGTGAAGGGAAATGAAACTGAGAGAGAGAGAGAAAGGGGAGAGGTGAAGGGAAATGAAACTGAGAGAGAGAGAGAGAGAGAGAGAGAGAGAGAGAGAGAGAGAGAGAGAGAAAGGGGAGAGGTGAAGGGAAATGAAACTGAGAGAGAGAGAGAGAGAGAGAGAAAGGGGAGAGGTGAAGGGAAATGAAACTTAGAGAGAGAGAGAGAGAGAGAGAGAGAGAAAGGGGAGAGGTGAAGGGAAATGAAACTGAGAGAGAGAGAGAGAGAGAGAGAGAGAGAGAGAGGTGAAAGTAGAGGTAAGACAGACAAAGAAAGAATATTTTTTCAGTAATCACAGCCTTTAACTGACACTCTCTCTCTCTCTCTCTCCAAGCCTTTAATGTGTTATGCAATTTAGCTGCCACGCAGTACCTGGCCCGCGAGCCTCTCTCTCTCTCTCTCTCTCTCTCTCTCTCTCTCACTTTACCTCCTTGATTTCTCTCCCTCCCTCCCTCTCTTCACATTTTTTCTCTCCTCCCCTCCC
The DNA here is from genome assembly GCF_032717465.1 of Coenobita brevimanus. Taxonomy (NCBI): domain Eukaryota; kingdom Metazoa; phylum Arthropoda; class Malacostraca; order Decapoda; family Coenobitidae; genus Coenobita; species Coenobita brevimanus. Next base: position 25,119,808 of record NC_136992.1, read on the forward strand.
TTCCTCCCTCCCTCCAACTCTTCTCTCCCTTCCTCTCTCTTCGACCCTTCTTCCCTCCATTCAGCCTCTCCCTTTTTTTTTTTACCTCCTATCCCTACAATGTCTTTCTTTTCTCTCTCCCTCCAGTCTCTCTCTCTCTCTCTCTCTCATTTTGTCCCCTCGCACCCTCTCTCTTTCCCTTTCCTCTTCCTTCCTCCATTTTTCCCTCTCTCACCCTCCATTTCTTCTTTCCTCCACTCTTCATTTCCCCCCCCCCTCCGTGCTTCGATTCCTTCCCTCCCTCATCCTTCCCTCCCTCCCCCTCCCCCCCTCCCTCCCCCTCCCCCCCTCTGTCGGGCCAACGATAATGTGTGTTGTGTTGTTTTTCCGCCACGCAGTTACCACCTACATGAGTGGTGTGGTGGGGAGGGGTGTGGTGTGGTGGGGTTTGGTGTGGGGTGTGGTGTGGTGTGGTGTGGTGTGGTGTGATGTGTTGTGGTGTGGTGTGGTGGGATGTGTTGTGGTGTGGTGTGGTGGGGTGTGGTGTGATGTGTTGTGGTGTGGTGTAGTGGGGTGTGGTGTGGTGTGGTGTGGTGTGGTGGGGTGTGGTGTGATGTGTTGTGGTGTGGTGTGGTGGGGTGTGGTGTGGTGTGGTGTGGTGTGATGTGGTGGTGTGGTGGGACGTTGTGTGGTGTGGTGTGATGTGGTGGTGTAGTGGGACGTGGTGTGGTGGGGTGTGGTGAGGTAGGGTTGGGTGTGGTGTGGTGTAGTGTGGTGAAGTAGGGTGGGGTGGGGTGGTGTGATGTGATGTGGTGTAGTGTTCTGTGCTTTTGTATGGTGAGAGAGAGAGAGAGAGAGAGAGAGTATTTTTCTCCCTACATACGCCAGTGCTATCCACCTCTCACCCCTAACACTTTCTCTCTCGCGCCTTATTCCCTCAGGCAAAGGACTTACCGCAGCAACACCTCTCCCTCTGCATCACTTCATCTACCATTCCTTCTCACCTCAGACGATTTTGTTCAGCTGAGAGTGGATCCAGACGATTTTATCTATTGTATTTTATCTATTATATCTATTGCATTGTATTTATTGTTATTTATCTGGATCATAGGAGCCTGAGAGCGTTAATCCCTTGGTGTTAATCCCCTGCAGCATAAAATCGTCTGTAATAACATCAGTAACGCTTGTAATCCCAGGCTGGCGTATTTGTAAACCAGGTAGACTGCAGACTGAGATCATCTTCCTCTTGCCGTCCAGCATCCTCCTTTCGGTGGATAGGGAGGGAGTTGAAGGGTGCTTGGATACCCCGGCTGCTCCACCACCTGCCGTATCGGTGCCACCACGTGAAGGCGCCTCTCTCCACGGTGAATGAAATGAATAAAAGGAGAAAGATTGTACAGCACTCAGCAAAATTAACAAGTAGTGCTAAATAAGATATGTAACAATAGCATAGTTAGCCCTACAGCGTTTTCTATTTCGACTGTACCTAATGTAAAGTTTCTCTCTCTCTCTCTCTCTCTCTCTCTCTCTCTCTCTCTCTCTCTCTCTCTCATGCTGCTAAGAGTGGCGTCCTCGTGCTGAAGGGGCGATGGCTGGGACTCAAAGGCTTCGTCACGTGCTTGAGAGAGAGAGAGAGAGAGAGAGAGAGCGGAAGAAAGATCACAAGGGATGGAAGGAGGGAAAGAGCGAGATATTGATGATGACGAGAGAGGGAGAGAGAGAGAGAGAGGGAGAGAGGAGGGGTAAAAGGGAAGGGAGATGGAGGGAAATGGAGGGATAGGAGGGAGGAAACAGATGAAGAGAGAGAGAGAGAGGAGGGAGAGAGGGAAATATACAGGGAGAAGGGGAAGGAAGGAAGGGAGGGATGAGACGGAGGGAAAGAGGGAGAGAGAGGGGGGGAAGGGAAGAAGAGGGAGAGAAACAGACAGAGAGGGTGGGAGAGGCAGAGGGAGGAAAGGAAGAAAAATGGAGAGGAGGAGGCAGGGAGGAGATTGAGGGAGGGAGAGAGTCTGGAGGAGAGGAGAGGAAGGAAGAGGGGAGAGAGAGGGGAAGACACGGCATGAGGGGAGGAAATGAAGGGGAAATGATATACAGGAGAGGGAGAGAGGGAGGGAGGAGGGAGAAAGAGAAGGGAGGGAGGGAGAGAGAGGAGGGAGGGAGAGAAGAGGGAGAAAGAGAAGGGAGGGAGGGAGCAAGGGAGGTATGGCGTCGCGGTGAAGAGTACTGCGTATGTAGGGACACAAAGGGTGAGAGAGAGAGAGAGAGGGAGAGAGGAGTGAGTCATAAGCAAAGGTTAAAGAATGAGAGAGAGAGAGAGAGAGAGAGTCAAGGAAAGGTTAAAGAAATAGAGGGGGGGGAGTGAGCTAAGCAAAGGTTAAAGAAATGAGAGAGAGAGAGAGAGAGGAAAGGAGTGGAGGGAGGGACGAAAGGAGGGCAGGGAGGATTGGAGGATAGGGGAGGATGGAGGATTGGAGGAAAGGAAGAGAGGAGTGGAGGGAGGGAGGAAAGGAGGGGAAGGTTGGAGGGAGGGGGGAAAGGAGGAGAGGGAGGGAGGGAAGAAAGGAGGGGAGGGAGGGAGGGAGGAAATGGGGGGAGGGAGGATGAGAGGAAGGAGAGAAGGGAGAGAGGGAGGAATGGAGAGGAGGTTGGGAGGGAGGAATGGAGAGGAGGGAGGGAGGGAGGAAAGGAGGGGAGAGAGGGAGGGAGGATGAGAGGAAGGAGAGAAGGGAGGGAGGGAGGAATGGAGAGGAGGGAGGGAGGAAAGGAGGGGAGAGAGGATGGGAGGAAAGAAGAGGAGGGAGGGAGAGAGGACAGGAGGGGAGGGAAGGAGGAAAGGAGGGGAAGGTTGGAGGGAGGGGGGGAAAGGAGGGGAGGGAGGGAGGGAGGAAAGGAGGAGAGAGAGGATGAGAGGAAGGAGAGAAGGGAGGGAGGGAGGAATGGGGAGGAGGGAGGGAGGGAGGAAAGGAGGGGAGGGAGGATGAGAGGAAGGAGAGAAGGGAGGGAGGGAGGAATGGGGAGGAGGGAGGGAGGGAGGAAAGGAGGGGAGGGAGGATGAGAGGAAGGAGAGAAGAAGGAATGGAGAGGAGGGAGGAAAGGAGGAGAGGGAGGGAGGGAGGAAAGGAGGAGAGGGTAGGAGGGAGGAAGGAAGGGGGGAAAAGAGGGGAGGAAGGGAGGGGACGAAAGGAGGGGAGGGAGGATTGGAGGAAAGAAGAGGAGGGAGGGAGGGAGGAAAGGAGGAGAGGGAGGGAGGGAGGAAAGGAGGGGAGGGAGGGAGGCTGACGCATGCAACATTCTATTAGATGAAAGTTAATCAATTATTCAATAAATCAGTCAGCATCAACGACGCCTCTCTCTCTCTCTCTCTCTCTCTCTCTCTCTCTCTCTCTCTCTCTCAACTTCACCTCCAACGATTAACAACCTCATCAGAACTACGTCTCGTATTGAAGGGGTTAACGAGGGCTGTACTGCCTATCTACTACAGTTTACAGTATATATCGCTCTATATAAAGTCATCTAGAGGTAGCATAAATAAAGTACACAATGGAATAATAAGAGTCATGGCAGGGCACGAGTTGATACCGGCACCTGACTCAGCCAAATTCACCAACCAAACTGTTTTCTTTCTTTCTTTTTCACCTTCGCTGTGGACCCTCTGCTCATGCCTTGGTGGCGGTGAGAAGGTGCGATGCGATGGATGGACTGGAGGAGGGAAGGACAGGAGGAAGCAGTGCGTATAACGAGGGTAGAATGGATGCAGGACGATGAGAAAACGGATGAGTATAAGACAGAAGTTGAGCGACTGGGTGTGATTTGGAGCAGGTGGGTGAGGTGGAAGATGTGTGTAAGGTATTCGCCGAAGATATTGTGCAGCATGTAGTCTTCATTGCGTAAGGGGTGGCCACAAACAAGTCGCCTCCATATCACCCTACCCCCCACCATTTCGTTGTCCTCTCCCCAGCTCACACGCCCCTCTCTCATATTCCTCACCATTCCATCCCTCCAACTTATCCTCGGTCTTCCCCTCCCTCCCTCCTCCCCCCCCCCCCTCCGCCTCACTTACATACACTCTCCTCGTTAGTGTCTCGGTCTTCATCCTCTCCACATGGCCAAACCGCCTCAGCGTATTTCTCTTGGCGCTGTCTGTCACATCCACATCCACATCTCAGTGCTTCTTCACATCCTCATTTGTCAGTCTGTCTCTCCATGTAACTCCACATGCTCTTCTCAAACAACTCATTTCCATTGCTGTCACTCGTGGCATGTGTCCTCCCAACAAGGTCCAAGCTTCACTTCCATACGGTAGAGTTGGTATCACAATACTGTCATGTAGTGACTTTTTTACTTCCCTGCTCGCCTCCTTATTTCTTATCACTGCTTTCAAAGAACCAGCAACCTTTCCCTGTTGTACCCTTTCAATCACTTCACCCTCTAAACTTCCATCCCTACTCATCACACTACCCAAGTACTTAAACGTACTCACATTTTCCAATTCCTCACCATCCAACCTCGCTGTACATTCACTGACTTCACCTCTCTCAAAGACCATCACTTTACTCTTCCCTACATTCACCTTTAGATTCCGTTTCTTACACACTCTCCCAAACTCATCCACCAAGCCTTGCAGCTCCCCTTCGTCTTCACTCAACAACACAGTATCATCTGCAAACAACAGTACAGGGAGTTTCCAAACACTATCCTCTCTCACCAGGACCACTCCAACATCCACTGACCTACCTTGTACCTCTTTTATTACCCCATCCATGTACAGATTGAACATCCGTAGAGCCATGACACATCCCTGTTTTAATCCAGCCTTCACCATTACACCACAGAAATTAATAAATATGAAAGTTTTAATTAGTACTAGTTTTATCGTATTTTTTTTATATTTTTTACTGATATTTATTTATTTATTATATATATTTTTTTTGGGCGATAATATTAATTTTTTGCTTTTAATTTCCACGTCACCTGAAGTGCAAGACTCTCTCTCTCTCTCTCTCTCTCTCTCTCTCTCTCTCTCTCTCTCTCTCTCTCTCTCTCTCTCTCACACACACACACACACACACACACACACACACACACACACACACACACACACACACACACACACACACACACACACACACACACACACACAGCTGAATAAAATCGTCCGACGTTGGCTTAAAGAAAATACGAGAAAGACGCAACTAGAAGACGATTATTTTTTCCAGTATTAACACCCTCAGGCTCCTATGACTCAGCTGAATAAAATCGTCTGGGGTTGGGGGGGAAATTTGAAGGAACACGTCCAAACCAACGGCTGATTTGAATTTTTAAACTTTGAAATCAGCGACGTCATTTTTTTGCTCATTTTGGCTACATCCAGACGGTTTTTTTTTTTCGGGTCAGGAGGCTCTTTGGGAACTGGAGGGGTTAGATAAAGCCTTCATAAACCCCTGCACCACCAGGGAGGCGCCTAAGATGAAAAAAAATCGTCTGGAGGCAGGTAGATTAAAGAGAGACGGTACTGGATACAAGAGTCGGTAAGTTAACGGTTTGCCTCTGGGTCTGGAGAGGGACGCCTTCACGTGGTGGCACTGAAATATCCTGGCGGCTCCTCATCCCTGTTATACAAACGTTCCTTCAATTTCTCCTATCCTCCGAAAGGATAATAATAGACCGCAGGATAAACGCAACTTTACCGTGCAGTCCATCTGTTTCACGTTGAGATGATCCTGGGACCACAACAATAACAGTTAGGTAAGTTGGTTTAGTCTTACCATCACCAGGAGGTTTTACACAGCTTAGGGAAGACATTGTGCAGTTAAGATTTTAGCTGTTGCTGCTTAAATTCTGGGTATCTAGTTGAGCAGACTCGTTAAATGTAGGTAAACACTGTCCCTGTGGAGTCGTCCCATAGGTTTCGTACACTGCTGATGTTGTCTCTTTTTCCTGGCGTGACATGTGTTGTGCAGTGGTACATTATGTGTGTTGTGTTGTGCTGGTGTGTTGTACAAGCGGGACACGTGTCATCTGTCACTCCACCCAACCCACATCTACGTGTAAGCTGGTGGCTGAGGAGGACTGGCTGATGGCCTGATCTAAGCCTGGCTGGATGGACTCGATCATCTCTCTTTAAGGGTACCTCGGTTGGGTGGATGTCAGGAAGGGGTTTGCAATCGCCCTGCGTGAAATAAATACGTAGTTGTTTCTTCACGGCTGGTGTTGGAATCTGGAGGTGGGATATTATTAAAGAAGTCTCGTAATGAGTGTGGTGAATGTTGTATGTGCTTGGTTGTATTGTAAGGCTCTGTCATGTAATGAAAGGATTGATGTGTGTTAGCACAAGCTGCTGGATAGAACTGTGTTCCTTTCATATTAGGATATTCTCTTACAGGGAGATTTTTGGTGTGCAAATGTGAGCTGTGCGAGTGGTACTGGTGCTGCCTGGGATGATGTGTTGGGCGTTGTTGAGTTTGACGTGCAGGGTGTTGTGATGGGTGTTGGATACAACGGAGCCCTTGCCGGGGAGGCGTAGCACATCACTGTTCTAATATATTGTGTGTTGATTAGGGAAAGTGTTTCTGTTGCTCAAGCCTTCCCATTAAGTAGTTTGAGTCACTGAGTTTGGGGATGCACCGCCACTGGATGCCTTGTGTGTGGTCCTTGAAGGTGAGACCGGTGTCATGTATCACCCCCAGGATGTTAGTGGAGGGGATGTGTGGCGGAGGCACATTGTTATGTGTCATGTTAGGGGGTACCTGTGTGCTGCTAGTGATGAGTGCGATGGTGGATCTTCTGGACCTAGTGTCAGCACGCATACCTGAAGTGCTTTGAAGTAATCTTATTGCAGTGTGCAGGCTTGTGTCTCTAAAGTGGTGTGTGGTTATAATGGTGATGCTATCTGCATATGAGGCAATTTTGTGGGTGGTTGGGATGTGGGAATATCATGCATTTATAGGCTGACGAGTGGGGTGAGTGAGGGATCGTAACCCTATGGACCTTTGTTGGAAAGTGTCTCGTCCGTGATGACTTGCCTGGGAATGTAGCATGTGATTGCCTGCCAGATGAATTGTTGACATGCCAGTGATCGGTGGTCGCCTTCGTGTTGGTGCTGTAGGTTGTGGTGGTTAGTTTTCGTCGGGGATAGCATCAAAGGTTTTACTAATGGCTGGTGTTGTGAGGGGTTTGTGGGTCGTGTGGAGTCGGTGCCGTCAGAAGCTTGGTGTGGGAGGTTGGTTAGTAAGGTGTTTGTGGAGTGTATTGCTCTGAGGCCGTGTCGTGAGGGAGCAAGGGAGATGTGAGGAGGGACTGTGTCAAGAATGAGGCGTTTAGTTACGTTGGATGGCGTGCTAAGTAGCGTTATGGGTTTGTACGAAGGAGGGTGTGTTGGGCCCTTGCTTGGTTTACGTATAGTGATGATTGTTCCAAGTTTCCGAATGCTGGGAATGCTACAGTGTTCGTAAGAGTAGTTGCTGTTGATTGTGAGTTCCTGAATGTCTTGTGGTGCTAAATGTTTCAGATGTAGGTTCCTTATGTCATCCAGCCCTGTGATTGTAGAGTTCCTTGTTTTCTTGATAATGTTAGTGTGTGTTCAGGAGTGAAGGGGGTTACACTGTGGTCGAGAGGAAAGGACTGTCAATGCAGAGAATAGTGTTTTTCAGACTCACTGTTTTGGTGTGGAGTGACCTATGTTTGTGTAGTGGTCCAAGTGTATGTCTGCTTGTGGTGTGTAAGAAGGGGTGTGTTGGGTGTTTGGAGGTGATGTTTGTGTGGGTCTTGGAGGTGCTTGTTTGTGAGTTAATGATACTGTTAAGGGTTACAGAAAGTCGAGAGGGGTATGTGCAGTGGCAGAGTGTGGATACAAAGGCGTTTCAATCTAATGTTTTCTCTGTGCTAATTTTGTTGTCAGTTCTGTTGTTTAATTGCTGGAGTGTTGTCGTGGTGCTTTGTGTGTGTGTGTGTGTGTGTGTAATTCACCGGGTAGGTCAGGATCACTTGATGGTCGTGATCGTCAGCTTTTACCCTCCCGGAAAGGAGCTGAGAGCTCATATAGTCCGATCTAAGGGCAAGGCTGTGACCTTCACACACGCACACACCCGTCCCCTTGCTCTAGGGGGACAGTAACCACCCACTTCGTCAGTGGAACTTTTCGCAACCTGAGCGAGGCGCGAACTCTCGTCCACCAGTTGGCAAGCGAGAGCGTTACCACTGCATCAGCGCGCGATGTGTGTGTGTGTGTGTGTGTGTGTGTGTGTGTGAGGTTGTCTTATCAGGCGAACATTTTCTGGTGTAAAGTTTGGTTGTCTGTCTTCACTCGCCTCGGAATACTGTTGTTTCTCCGCGTTAAGTGTGGTGTGTATTTCCTGCCGTGCCTGTCAGTGTTGTTACTACTTGTGTTGTTTTGGCCGCTCAAGTGTTGCTCGGTTTCGTCGGGTAATTTTGTCCAGTTCATGAAAGCAATATATATCTAAGCCTCTAGCTCGAAAAGTCTCAAACTGGACATAAGCGTCTGGATTTTTTTTTTTTTTTTATGTGTCCGACTCTGGGCATAGGTTTCACAGCCTGTTTCCAAGACCCAATAGTCCTCCTATATACCATACACCTCCACATGTTACCACTTCGGCGGTAACACCAACCGTCCATATTGAATACATGCTAGGGCTGTCAAATACAGGGCTGGTGTATTGGTATTAGCGGGGGTATTTTTACGGTATGTCGGCGGGTCTTCTGGTAGATCAGTATTGTGCTTTATGAAATTCAAATCCTTAAACTGCTCTATATCCCAGCCGGCATTCGAACCTGGGTCCATTAGGATTGCAGTCCACCTCTCTACCGTTTCATTCATAAGAGAGAAATTAAAAAAGTTGTTGTTTTAGTTAGATTAATCCTTTCAGTCCTAGAACGTCATTTGAACTTAATTTTACTGCTTCCAGACGACTTTATTCAGCCTTAGAGAGAACCCCAGTACACTCTTTTCACTTTATATTGGCCATGATTGTCTCCACTGTTGCGGCTTATTTCACGTACCTCAGTGGTAGAGAAAGACGGCACTACAGCTTAACATCCCTGACGTTACACTTCTTCGTGACTGCCACCACATTCTAGGTTGTATCCAGTGTTACAACTCAACATTCAAGATGGAGAGATGGCAATTTTAGGCCAAGTTACAGTAAAAACAAAAATGAATGGGTTTCTGAAGGCTGTGTCTAACCCTGGTAATTAGAAGCGTCTCCCCTGAGCTGAAGAAAATCGTCTGGAGGCAGCAAGAATATAAGTGACGTCTTATAGCTTCACCCCTTGGACTCGGCGAGTATTATTATTATTATTATTATTATTATTATTATTGTTTTGTTTTGATATCAAGGGGTGGTGTCGGCGTGGCCATGTGCAGTTTGCCAGAAGGGCGTGGGAAGTAACTCTATCCTGTGTAGTGTTTGTGATAAGTGGGTGCGTAAGAGATGTACTGGTATTACAGGTACACTGAGCGATGATGTTGATCTCATATGTGAGGGGTGTGGAGGAGGGCATGTGGAGATTGCCAGGCGTGAAATGATTCAACTTGTGTGTGGAAGAGTGTTGTTATTTGGGAGACATGGTATGTGCTGGAGGTGGGGCTGTAGCTAGCTCTGTGGCTAGAGTGAGGAGGGGTTGGAAGAAGTTCAGGGAGCTGTTGCCTATCCTAACACAGAGAGGGCGCTCAATCCGTGCTATGGGATCTTTGTATGCGACATGTGTTAGGAGTGTAATGCTGTATGGTAGTGAGACCTGGGCAGTAAAGGAAGAGAGTATTCGTAGGCTCAAACGTACAAAAATAACAGTGAATAGATGAATGTGTTGTTCGTCCTTGATTGCGAGGCCTGGGGAGGCTAGGATTATGACAGAAGAGTTGAGAGGAAGGATGGGACTGGAGTGTATTGGTGTTGTTATGAGGAGGGGTAGACTGAGGCGGCTTGGGTGTGTTGAGTGAAGGAGGATGGCAGTTGGGTGCAGAAAATGAGAGGTGTTAACGTCGGGGGTAGGGAGGCGTGAGGCAGACCCAAGAAGACCTGGGACGAGGTCATAGAATGTGACTTCAGGGATAAGGGACTGAATAGAAAGGCTGCCAGAGATCAAGCAGCGTGGAGAGTCGCAATTAGGTGACCAAGGCCGACGCATGGAAGTATGTTGGCGGCTTTATAAACGAGACGACGAATATTACGATTATTATTATTATTATTATTATTATTATTATTATTATTATTGTTATTGTTATTATTATTATGATTCACCCTACCCTAGGGTGCGATAGAAGGTCCGGATGTGATGATGATGATGATGATAATTATTATCTATGCTACCTTCAGACGATTTTGTTCACCTTTAGAGAACAGTTGTCAAGTTCTGTCTTTATGCATTGAGAGAGAGAGAGAGAGAGAGAAACCTGGCTGGCAATATCCGTAGAGTTTTGCAGTGATACACCCATACATCAACACGGGCTCCTATGACCCTCTCAGCTGAATAAAATCGTCTGGCGTCTCTTACCTTTGCCCGTGAATCATAACTTAGAATTCCACCTTTGAACTCCATCTTTGAACTCCATCTTTGAACACTAACTTTGAACTCCAACTTTAAACACTGACTTTGAACACCAGCTTTGAAGCCTGACTTTTGAACTCCAATATTGAACACTGATTTTGAACGCCATCTTTGAACTCTTACTTTGAACTCCAACTTTGAACACAAAATTTCAGCTCAAACTTATAATTCCAACTTTGAACTCTGAATTTTGATCTGTGACTTTGAACTTCCCAGTTTTGAACTCCACTTTTGAACTCTCTAAGGTCTGAAACTTCAAATAATATGATTTTGAACTCTGACCTTGAAATCTGTTGAGAGAGAGAGAGAGAGAGAAATTGGATTACTAGTTTAGTTAGGTATTTAAGCAGAGAGAGAGAGCGTCTTTCCCAGTTGAAAGGCTTCACCTATACATTATTTTTACTGCCTCCAGACGATTTTATTCAGCTTAAGGAAAGAGCCTTGATGGTAACGAGGCTAGAACCAGAATAAGTAGCAACGAAATGGTGTTAAGAGTATAAATAAAACCGTCTGGAACCAGCAACAGTAAATTCTGGAACAGCGGCAAGAGGGTGAATAAAACCGTCTGGCAGGAGCGAAACTACGAACAGATGTGAAAGCTGAATAAAATCGTTTGGCAGTGGTAGTTGTAGTAGTAGTAGTAGTTGTTGTTGTAGTTTTTCGCTCCGACAAGAAGAGTATGTTTTCACCCCTGTGTACCCCCGCCAGAGAGGTCATGTTTTACCCCGCGTTTGTTTGTTTGTCTGTCTCTGTCTGTCTGTCTGTCTGTTAGCGGAATTACTCAAAAAGTTATGGACAGATTTTGATGAAAGTTTGTGGAAGAGTGGGCCATGGCCCAAGGAACAAAATTATGATAAAATTTTTCGGCCGGATCCGGAGTATCCCGCAGAATGTCTCCGAAAGTTCCCAGTGAAAGTTAATGAAATTTTGTGGAAAGGTGGACCATGGACAGAGAAAGAATTAATTAAATTTTGGGACGGATCCCCATCTTATTTAATGGCAATGGCATTGGAGGAGGTATGCGATCTGTGAGCGCTTTCTAATTTTGTTTGTTTGTCTGTTAGCAGGATTACTCAAAACTAAAATATATATTTGGACCAAATTTGGCGGGAAGACAGCCCATGTCCCAGGGAACAGTCAGGTAACTTTTGGCACCGACCCGGGTCGTATTACAGATTCTGGATCCGGAAAACACTTTTCGTAAAACCCTAATCAGTGATGAGAAAACCTAACCCATTATGAAGAGTGGTTTGGAAATTACGCTGCCCTTGTTGGAGAGATGCGCTCCAATGAGTGCACCTCTAGTTGTTGTTGTTTTTGTTGTATGGTATTAACCTCCGGTCGGCAGCACGTAGCGACGTGGGGAAATATGTGGAGGTTTGGTTCCTGGGCGAACGCCGCTTTTCTTTCTCCCCACCCAGTTAACAGGGCCGCCACAGTAGACTCCACATCACCCCATTATCCGGTTATACGGTTACCACCCAGCGTTGTAAATGGTTTCCAGACTTACAGGAAACCATCAGGCTTGTCACTCAGTGTAGAGCCACCTGAAATGGAAAGAACAACGACAGGTGACACGAGGAAAGGGAGCAATAGGAAGGGAGGGAGTAGGGCCGATAGGCGGAATGATTAAGGTGAAGGAAAAAGTAGGCAGCACTACATCAAGCGAGTGGATGGTTATGGCCACCACCTACCACCATTTGACAAGTAGAAATAAGCTGAGAGGACGTCAATAAGCTGAATAAAATCGTCTGATAGTAAGAAAAGACTAGAAAAAAAATAAAGTTGAACAGAATCGTCTATAGCCATCAAAAGATAAAACATGGGATGTCAGATGAAAAAAATCGTCTAGTAAGTGAGTCTAAAGAGAGAGAGAGAGGTACTGGGGTTGAAGGGGTTAAGAAGGGCTGTCTCTAACCCCCCCGTCCCCAAAAATCTGAGCTGAGGAAAATCGTCTGGTGGTGACGTAAGAGTGACGTCATAGATGGGAAGGGGCTTTGAAAGGAAGTTCGTTTTCTGTTGCTGTGTATGTAATTGAGAGAGAGAGAGAGAGAAAGTGGAATGCTAGTAGAGAGAGAGAGAGAGAGTGGAATGTTAGTGTAGTTAGGTATTTAAGAGAGAGAGAGAGAGAGATTGGAATGCTTGTGTAGTTAGGTATTTAAGAGAGAGAGAG
>NC_136992.1:25142522-25370022 GCF_032717465.1 Coenobita brevimanus
CGTCGGGCTAAAGATAGATAGATTTCCCACCTGCTTATCTATCTATCTATTATCTGTCTATACGTATGTTTTATATATCTATCGTTCCATTTGTCTATTTTATATCTATCTACCCACCTATCTATCCATCTATCTATTTTATATCCTTGCGACTTACAGACGATTTTATTCAGCTCAAGGAAATATCTCTGACTTGCTATCTATCCATCCATCCATCAGTATCTATCTATCTCTATGTATTTATCTATCCATCTGTCTAACCCCTTCAGTTCGAACCCCCACCTCAAAGCTGAATAAAATCGTCTGAGGCAGCACTGGAGTGTAAAATAGGAGAGGATAGAGAATGAGAGACTGACTAGGAGAGTGTGTGTGAGGTGGAGGGGTACAGGAGGGGAAGACCAAGGATGAGATGGAGTGATGGAGTGGAGGGATATGTGAGAGAGGGGGAGTTGGAGGGACGGCAGAATAATGGCAGAGGACAGGGCGGCGCGACGTGGAGGTGATTTGTTTGTGGCCACCCCGTATGAGGTTATCTGGTGTTTCGAAGCAGATAACGAGATAACGAAGAGTCGCTATTGCTTGAGCCGAGCAGACACAACCACCCCGCTCCTCTCTCTCTCTCTCTCTCTCTCTCTCTCTCTCTCTCTCTCTCTCTCTCTGTCACATACTTTCATTTCCTTATCACTTTCTTCCACCCTACTTGGACTTTATTTTAGCGAGCATTATCGTGAAAATAAAAGTCGACTAATTTTGGCAGTTTTAAATTCGAAGCGCGGCGCCAAACTAGGATTTTTGCCGATAATGCAGTTCCGTGTTTCACCTCATAATATCAAGCCTTATTATTCTTGCCATTCATAGGCCTTAATACCATACTTTAGTTGGGATAGGTAGCCTCGTAACACCTTTTCCTTAGCGGTTTATTTTCCTTATTACACCTTAGCATTCACTTTATGCCAGTTATATTGTTTTCATGTAGACAGCGTTTGGAACATTTATATAAAAGATGCAGAATAAATCGCTAAGAGACGTTACCAAACCCCCAAATTCACCTATAACACGATTTTTGGATCTATTCAACTTTTTGTCTTACCAGGAGGGCCTTCGTGTGGTGGCTCCGATATAACCAGGTGACTCCACTGCCTGGTTGTACAAACGTCCCCAGCCACTTCCCTGACCCCCGAAAGGAGGAGGATGGACTGCAGAAGAATGACAAGCCTGCAGTCCACCGGGTTCACGTTTCAGGTGAACCTGGGGCCACAACAACAAAAACAGCTACGAAATCCATGATCGAAATATAGGTTAGTTTGTCCTTGCTGTCACATTTTCTGAGAGCATCGTAGACTAACCTATATTAAAACACTTACTCTGTCCCTGGGCAATACTAGAGCAAGATGGACAGAGAAATACGTAACAGAGCATACAGAGGAATATTTATTAAACAGAGCATATGGAGAAGTGTTTATGTAACAGAGCATACAGAGTGAAATATTTATGTAACAGCATACGGAGAAATATTTATGTAACAAAGCATACAGAAAAAATTTACAACAAAGGATCCAGAGTGAAATATTTATAATACAAAGAATAAAGAAAGAAATATTTATGTAACAAGGCATATAGTTTAATAATGGGCATTGTGTGAGGCACTATATGATGAGGATTGTGGAATGGTTCATACATATCATTTTTTCTGGTGGAGAGGAATAATGTAAGTACGAAATATAGCACAGGTTAACTTAATTACATTAGTAACGAAAGTGATGGACAGCTGCTACAAGATACTATTATTATTATTATTATTATTATTATTATTATTATGGTGGTGGTGGTGGTGGTAGTAGTATTTCAGCTGGGGAACCTATCATATGAACAGAATTGCGCGGCCAAAATTATGATCCTGCCAACAGAGAAAGCTAATATGAAATTGAATAACGTAGACGACAGCGACGTTATTCCGTTGAAGAAGAGATTGGTTAAACAATTGTATAAATAGCTAACATTCTGATCATCCCAAAGGGACAAGAAAAACAAGCTTATAAAAACAAAGATACTACTGTACTCCGCGCCTGCCATCTTATCCGTAGAGTGTTTTTAGTCTCATATTAATTTTTTAAAAAATAAAATGGTGATCTGACTTACACCCCCTGTGCGTATTTCATTTATTTATTTCATAATTTTCAGACTGTCCTTCCATGAGTCTCGGGTAGTGGTTGAGTGGGTGCAGGACTGTGGTTAAGGTGGCAGACGTGGGGTATAGGATGGAAGAAAAAAATGCTTGTGTGATTTAAGATACATTATATAGTAGTACAGTAACTCCAACATAGGCTGCATCCGGACGGTACGAGAAATGTACAACATTGCCAATATTATCATTCCTGTAGTCACTGACAGTGCCTAAATTGTACATGTCGTATTTATAATAATTATACCAATACTGTAGTGGTGGACAGCCTATATTACGGCGTAGCATACAACATTATCTTTATTCACTACCAGTTATAGTGCTTGAAATAACTGCATAATAAGTACATTGTGTTCGAATCCTGGTGCGGGCAGCTGCTGCCACTCCACTTAGGTGTCCATCCGCCCTTTGTGGGGTGATGGGTAAACGTAGGGAAGGTAATTGTGGTGACATAGATGATGCAGTGGCCTTATATCTCAGAACAGTAGGTAATGACTCAGCCACAGGTTCAAGGGCCAAAGGTGCGTAGATGAGTACCACGGTTTAGTGCTTTTCTGCGTCTCCCCCAACTTTACCCCTACTTACATAATGTACATCTGAATAGGCCATGAACCCTGTTATACCCGCCGTCAGGCAGCTTGTCTCTAAGCCCGCTGCCTTCCTGAGTCATGATCCCGCCCCTTCCCACCCACTGAGGATGAGGAGAGGCGGGGGTTAAGAGACAAGTTGCCTGGTGGCGGGTATAGTCAGTGTAAGACATACATCAACCTATAACATCATTATTCGAAGCATATCATGGATTGTTGTCCATAGTTTACTGTATAACCATCACCCATACAAAATGGGATGGGCAAACTGAGAATAGTATTGGCAGCTTACACTTTAATTGATGAATTACGACAGTGTATCAGAATCTCGTGTCATTGCCTACGTTATATTGATCCCATACGTTATATTGATCCCATAGTAATGCAGATGGTGACCATGCCTGTCAAATATTATAAGCAGCAACACCTACAAGAAATGCAGTAAAAATGATTCGATAATCGATGAGAAATTAATCTAGTAAATGACCGTGAACATAAAGTACAGGTAGGCTATGCATCATCTGAAATCTGGATATTTTGCATACAGTAGACCAAGTAATTATTGTTAGTAATCTTATTCACTCAACATCCACTAATAAACGGGATGCCATTTACCAATTAGACATAACTGACGTCCTAAAAAGCAATCACGCTGGTATAATCGCGTACTAGAGGAGTCCTTTCCCAGCTCCACGACGCTCATGTCCTGCTCAAGCTTACTCAAAGGAGGCTTGGCATCCTGGGTCCTGGCATAACCTGGGAGAGACTCAACGCTTTATTTTTATGTCGTTTATTCCTATATTCGTCTCATGTCCGGATCAAGACTCACTTTAGCAGCGGGTCGGGCTTAGCTGCACAAGATTCTGATATAGGGCAGCAGATGAAGGAAGGAAGCACGATTTTCTTCATGTCCTTATCCACCTCCTCGCCATTTTTCACAACCTTCATTCTTCCTTTCCTTCAATATTAGAATTCATCATAGTCTCCTGTAGGGGTGTATCCATTATTATTATTGTTATTATTGTTATTATTATTATTATTATTTCAGACACTTCCTCCTCACCTCCTCAATGGACATAACACAAAGGTAATGTAAAATTTTTAAGAGATCATTACAAAACATTAGGCATTTTTCGTGAAGGTCTTTGCTGAATCAGAGTTCCATATTTCCTTTATCAGATGCGGAGACCTTTCTTAAAACATCCCACTCAGTCAGAATCCGGAAGTATATAGAACATTTATACTTTTTAAATACACTCTTCCATTCCTTCCCATCCTTCTCAGTACTGCAAATGAAGGATATTTTTCAAGTGCTCATTCCCCTCCCCCCTTCACCAGTCCTGGATACGCCTTTAGTCTTTTTTAATTAATTGACAACTACCAGCAGTCAATTTTGTGCATTTTTCTCCACCATTAGAGGTCATGGTTGTTTTCTGAATGAGCATCTGTGAAGGACGAGTCAAGGGGCGGTATCTCAGTACGGTTGGGAAGCTTACTAACACCTCTTCCATACCGATTCATTTCTGATTCTGCACGGTTACCATATTCTTGTGTGTTAGTCATGCAATCTATCTCAATATTGATAAAACGTAAGTAACAAACCAAGGGATATTAATGAGCAGTTTGGGGAATAAATCATTAAGGAAGAGGTGTTAGGGGGCTTCCTTACCTGGTGAAATATGGACTAGGAAGCAGTGTAGTTTTTTGGAAGGAAGGGCAGCTGTCTTTACATCATTCTCACTTCTTACAACTCTCGGGATGTTTTTATGTGTGCATTTTTGTATCTGTTTTTGTCTCTGTTTGTGTTGTTGGTGTGTCTCTTGTCTGTGTGTTGTTTGTGTGTTTGTGCGTGTTGTCTGTGTGTGTCGATGTCTTTGTGTCTGTGTTGTCTGTGTGTTTCTGTGTGTCCGTCTGTTAATATTACGTCTATATATTTCTTGATAGCCTTCGGAATCAGCAAGGTAGAAAATTGATCTAGGAAGTGACGTAAACAAGGAAGGGAAGAGCAATTTTCTCAAGTTATTTATAATTTCCTTTGCACTTCCCACAGCTTGATTTTTCTCTCTATTATTATCTTTATCGTTAGAATTATCGATACTCTTTTGAAGCGTAGAGGGAGTGGGCTATATTGTTTTTTTTTAATTCATATTTTCGTAACAGCAGAGTTTTTTTTTTGTATCCGTTTTCTTTGCAGCACTGGAACGTTCTTATCTTTTTCGCTGCATTGTGACGTTTTATCTTCGCTGCACTGGAACGTTCTTATCTTTTTTTTTCTCTCAGCGCTGAACGTTTCTTATCTTTGTCGCCGCACTGGAACGTTTTTTATCTTTTTTGCTGCACTGGAACGTTTTTATTTATTTTTTATTTATTTATTTTTATTTTATTTTTATTTTCGCTGCACTGGAACGTTTTTATCTTTTTTGCTGCACTGGAACGTTTTTATCTTTTTCGTTGCGCTGGAACGTTTCTTTTCGCTGCACTGTTCTTTATCTTTTTCGCTGCACTGGAACGTTCTTATCATTTTCGCTGCTCTGGAAAGTTTTTATTATCCTTCTCACTGCACTGGAACGTTTTTATCTTTTTCGCTGCACTGGAACGTTTTTATCTTTTTCGCTGCACTGGAACGTTTTTATCTTTTTCGCTGCACTGGAACGTTTTTATCTTTTTTGCTGCACTGGAACGTTCTCTTTTGTCTTTTCGCTGCACTGGAACGTTTTTATCTTTTTCGCTGCACTGGGATGTTTGTGTCTTTTTCATCTTTTTGGCAAGACTGGCGTTTCATTTCTCTGGCAATTATTGTTTTATTGCCATCAGGATTTGCAAGGGTGGAGCACTGCCCGAGGAAGTGGTGTGTGTGTGTGTGTGTGTGTGTGTGTGTGTGTGTGTGTGTGTGTGTGATCCATTTTACGTCCATGAATTTACTGTTAATTTGCATTTATTCCTTTCACAATATTGATTTTTTAGCCAAATGGTTTCCTGTAAGCCAAGAAACCATTTACAACGCTGGGTGGTAACCATATAACCAAACCATACGTGCTCCCTACGTGTCAGCAAGTGGGTTGGTGGAGGGTTAGTGCCCCGCCCCGTAAAACAAATAACTCAAAGTCAATGGTCACCCCTTACGGGATTGTGGCGTCTGGCAATAGAGAGATAGATAGATTTTTCTGGCTATCGTTTGGTCTTCATTAACATTCCCGGTAGTCGTCGTCCAGGGTGAAGAACTGGTCCAGGTAGTGGTGGATGTGCTCGAAGGGAGGACGGTTGTCGGGGTTCCTGGTAAATAAATAAACAAACGATAAATAATAATAATAATAATAATAATAATAATAATGAAAATAAACAGTAAAATCAGTAACTAAATAAATAAATAAACAATAAGTAATAATAATAATAATAATAATAATAATAATAATAAATATAATAATAAATGAAAAT
This sequence comes from Coenobita brevimanus, assembly GCF_032717465.1. Lineage (NCBI taxonomy): Eukaryota > Metazoa > Arthropoda > Malacostraca > Decapoda > Coenobitidae > Coenobita > Coenobita brevimanus. Next base: position 25,148,727 of record NC_136992.1, read on the forward strand.
AAATGAATAATGAAATCAGTAAGTAAATAAGTAATTAAATCGTTATCAGTTTCTGCTATAAATGACAGTGAAAGTTAACCCTTGCGTGATATGAACAGCTCTACTTTCTATTATAGACGGTTTTATTCAGCTGAGAAAGACTACTGGCTGTATATCTAGGTGCACCGGATATGTGAAATGGCTGGATATTTGGGCCGGATACTGCAGTCATCCGGTATGTGGCTGGATATTCTTTTTTCCGGGCAGATAAGTCGGATAAACAGCAAGGATTATATTAACATCAGTCAGAACTTATTCGTTTTTTACATTTCAGTCTCTCATACAAAAATTTGAAAGTAAAAATAAGCTTTCAAACAAAATAATATATATTTCTGGTACTTGTTGATGGGCTGATTCATTTTTATTGGTGTTTTAACTTTGGGAATACCTACGATTATTGGAAATTCGTAAATGTAAACTAATATTTTGAGGATGGAGTGTAATGATTGTTCTCCATTAGAATATTTAAATAATTTTACTGTGTTTAATCTTGAATTCAAACATCATTAGTTCTTAATTAAGGTGAAGTAAATAAAACACAGGTCATAATAAAGATAAAACAACTGTGAAAACTTTAGGCCATTGTGGTGGATGAAAAACAGCATCTCGCCTCATTGTGGTAACAGTCTTGATCGCCTTCCATCAAACACACTTCCATATTTTGAAGACAGTCTTGCAGAATATACTGATGATAATGTTGTTGACACTGATACATGCTTCGTTGAAAGTTGCCTCAGCATTAGAAATTTGTCTTCTTCCTTCCAATATTTCAAAGACTCTTCCTCTGATGCCAAAAGGGGAAGCTGTAGAAATCAGTCACCGTCGTCAGCAGACACAACTAAGGAGACATCTTTATCTGTAGGTGACTTTATTTTTACTCCTTCCCTACTGTAATTTCAGATCCACCAGCATTTCTTTAAAGCAGGCCATAAAGACACCTCCTTCATTACTTGATTTATCCATACAGTTTCCTGAATGTTCGTCTCCATCTTCAATATTTTCTCCTTTGTTGTGTCTAGATGCAGAACTCGATTCTTGTCATTCATTACTTCCTCTAAAGGTCATGCCTTTCCATGTCCCGTCACTCGAACTCACAAAATGCAACTTGGAACGAGGATTCATTGCTGTTGCTAAAATAGGCAATTGATTCTTTGTGACGCTGAGTCCACTTTCAGAAAAAAGAAAAAAAAAGTTTATGAAGCACTGATAACATTTCCTGTTTACTTATTTTTGACTCATGATCTTTGTCACCAGCGTTGGAGAGAAACCATGGCAAAGTGCACATATTGGGAATAATTGTTGATAAAGTACATAATTCTGAACTCATATCCATAGTGAACGTAACGAAGGGTAGAGGATGGTAAGCAGATGATTAATCATTCGCCGTTCAATTGACGTGATATTTGGAAGACGATTGTGGCCAGCTAAATATAACTGAACTGCTCCCTTCAATATATTAGTAACCAACTCATTATAAATAGGCACTGATCCACCGTCCTGGAAGGTTTTGAACTAATAACAGTGGTGCCACAACTTGCTTTGTCTGAACTGCCTTGAACTGTATGCATGCTAAAGCTCAAAGGTTAAAGTGGGTAGTTAATCTATGGCTTTTAACAAGTACAGTATGTCTTTCACAGTCCTTAGTGACAAAACAGCATCGTTAATCACATTGAAGGTAGATGGGGCAATGCACTGACACATCTGCTACGACACTTCCAAGTGCCAAATGTTATGTACCATCTCTCACTAAAACATGTCTCCATGAAGTATCTAGGTCCCCTACCATCCCACATGTTCCTGAAATTCTCTCTAATATTCATTCCAGTATGGGAGCCTGGGAAATGGGAAGCATGAAGTACTGCATCTGTGCATTGCAAGTCGGGTGTTATGCAGTGTGCTGAGAGGGATGGAGGCGTGTGTTTGATGGCAGGGTGCACATGTCCACATGTCTGAAGGGAAACTTACGGCTGCAGCATGTACAATTTCAGTAGTTACCTCTGCTCGTAGTTCTTTATAAATGTTGGGAAGCACATTATCAGCAAAATATCTTCGCCTGGGTATCATGACAGGCTATAGAGGGTATAATAATGTAGGAAATTAACCTCCAACACTTTTTCTTATTATTATTATCGGGTATGTGGCCGGGTATCCTGGCGGACTTTTTTTTCCCCCGGCTTATCCTGTATCCAGCCAGATGGCAAAATTTTGTATTTGGTGCACGCTTGATTATTTGGAGCTATCGTAACATCAGTCCCTAAGCGATTTATTTTGCCTAATACACCTTAGTATTCTCCTGTATGTTACTGATGGAAACTCTGTCGATATCAGAAAAGTTTAAACAAAATACTAGAGAATTCTGAGGTGTTCTGTGGTAAATAACTTGCTTAGGAAGAGGAGTTACAAAATCTCAGGATGATATCTGTAAGAGAGCGTTGTACAGTCGCCGATCAAGACGATTTTACACAGCTGAGAGTGAGTTATAGGAGCATGAGAGATGATACTGTCACAATGAACCCTCTCATTGTCGGAACAGGTCTTGGTATTCTATTTGAACTAACGCCAGACGATTTTTATTCAGCTGAGAGTGAATCATGGGAGACTAGAGAGTGTTAGGTGATATTGACAGGTCAGACAATTACGGGTGAAGCATTAGAAATCTTGCTAACTCTACAAAGGCGGTTCTGTATGTTATTGTGTTAATTTTGTGAACTTACGTTAGATTACCGTGTGAGTTTCTGGATATGCAGTTGACGTTTTTGGCTCTGTATTTCTGTGTATGCCTTGACACCCAGTAATGTCGTGAGTTGTCAGTATTTCTTGGTGAACTTCGTCTGTTTTAGAATATCTGACTTAGTGCCAGAAAGACAGATCATTTATGTGACTTACTGCCAGGAAGATTGTAAACATGTGTAAATATCCTGGGGTCTTCTGTGTCTGCTGCACGTTCTCCAATGTTTATATAAATTTCGTCACTAATACAGGTTTTTAAGGTGATTCCAAATTTGAATTCATTTTTCGGAAGAAATTATTGTTTAAAAAATTAAGTTAGATTAGTTAATAATAATAATTATGATAGTCATAATAACAAATAACATTTAAGTATATCATTTATTTCACAGACTTTAACATTCAGTGTTTGTTTAACGCTTAAACTCAGAAATGCACTGGAAAATTTACTTTAATAGGTCCGTATTTTCATATCATCTACGTCATAGTCCCACAACGACGATTGTATTGGCGTTTAAATAAATATGTGTTATACTTAAATTATTGTCAAATAAATGTTACACGGTACTTAAATATTATTTGTTGTTATGCCCTCTCCTCCATCCATCTTTCCTTCCATCCTCTTCTGTCGTTCTTTCCTTCATTCTTTCCTCTTCCTTCTGCCTATGGGTGACCCTGCACTGAGTGACAAACCAAATGGTTTCCTATACACCAGGAAACCATTTACCACGCTGGGTGGTAACCATATAACCAAATTTTGGCGCCTGGTAGTGTATTGGGTAATTACGGCGCTCCAATCGGATTGAGCCGGTGAAGGTTTATATCCAAGGGGCGGTTGGGGTTTATTGCTCATGTAATGCCACTCAGGGATGAGTGAGGCTGGTCACTCATCTAAAATGTCAGGACCATCTTGCCTAGCCCCGGGCTCCTACGTTCCTCATGGGGCAACGTAGGATTGGATGATGGATGAATGGATTATTAACTACCTGGACCTTGCAAGAGGGGAACAAGTCAAGAGTGAGAGCAGTGGAAATGAGTTACTTGAGAGGAGCATGTGGAGTGACGTGGAGGGACAGGTTGACGAATGAAGAAGTGAAGGAACGTTGTGGGGTAGATGTGGATGTGGTTGAAAAGATTAGGAGAAATACACTGAGGTGGTTTGGACATGTGGAGAGAATGGAGAGTGAAAGACTGACTAAGAGGGTGTATGTAGGTGAGGTGGAGGGAGGGAGAGGGAGGGGTAGACCGAGGATGAGGTGGAGGGATGGAGTTGAGAGGTATATGAGGGAGGGGGGGGTGAGTTGGGGGGAGGGGTCAAATGGTGGGTGACAGAGTGACTTGGAGGCGTTTTGTCTGCGGCCACCCTTTGCGGGATTAGGGCGTCGGGCTATAGATAGATAGATAGATTATTATTATTAACCAACCTAACCTAACTTTAAAAAATACTCCCCAAAAATAAATTCAAATTTGGAATCAGCTTAAAAAACTGTATTAGTGACGAAATTTACATAAAAAATGGAAGAACGTACACCAGACACAAAAGATCCACATCCTGGTTTAGTGTGTATGAAAATAAATAGTAGTGTAATAGTGAGCACGGAGACAGCTGTGAGTGTTGTTGCACGGCTATCGACACCTGCGTCAGTGAAGGTAACGCTCACCATGAAATCTTAGACTAAATTTATGATCAGGGAAGTTAGGAGCTGTATCGAAGTTTCAGCCATCAGAGTAACACAATTTAAGCTCAGTGACGTCAATACATACCTTGCCCAACACTCCAGCATAAGGTTATACAGCTGCAGGGGACAGTTGGCAGGCTGGCTCATTCGGTACCCTTTCTCCACCTCGTCCGCCACCTCCCTGTTGTTCATGCCTGCAGAAGAGAAGATAATATAGGATTTAAGAAGCAAATTTATGGTCACCTGCAAGTAAAAATTGGCATCCATCAGCCTCCAGTGTATAGTTGCCAGCTTGGATGTTTTCTCTTCTACTGGGCGGCCAAACTCAACTGCAAGATATCAGTCACGTTTAATACATGGGACGGATTGGAAAGCTTCTCGAAAACTCCATCAGTTTTGTATTTTCCGTATTTGAAATTCCATTGAGGGAGAGAGAGAGAGAGAGAGAATCATACATCTACAGTCCGATGTCAGTTACCTCACTGATACTACGAGAACTATTTTATTCAGCAGAAAATGATGGTAGCTGTGGTGATGGTGGTGGTGGTGGCGTCTGTGATGGTGGTGGGGGGGGTGGCTGTAGTAGTAGTAGTAGAAGTTGTTCCCTAGGCAGTCTGGCCGAACAGTCTCGAGTCCCTTAGGAAGGCCATGGCCGAGACCGGGCTTTCCCACAGAGCTCTCAAAGAGTGTATGTTCTGTTGTTGACGCAGGTGATTGTGAGCAATGCAGTGTTCCATAATGTGCAGGCATCAGCGACGGAGTCATCCAGCCTCTTCTGGTAGCTTAAGAGGGCTGGATGGTGCCCACATCTCATCCTGGCCAGGTGGACCCTTTCCTCACGAGGAAGATAGGATTCAGAAGGGTGGATGTCAGGAGGCCGTGCATGCAGCTGTGTGTTGTCTTTAAGTGACTGAATGGAGCGGCGGTGGCTGTGATGATGGGGTGGTGGTGGTGGTGCTATGGTAACTGTAATGATGATAGTGGTGGTGGTAGCTGTGTTGATGATGGTGGTTGTGGTAACTGTGGTGATGATGGTGGTGGTGGTAATTGTGATGGTGGTGGTGATGGTAATTGTGATGATGATGGTGGTGGTGGTGGTGGTAGCCGTTCAGAAACGTCTCTACGGCCCGGTAGGACTGGAAAGCACTTGCTCCAAAGCAAAGCGTGGTTCAGGGACAGCTGTAATCTGGACACGTCCTGAGTAACCCGATAGGGCCTTGAGGCTCTAGGAGTATACTAACTGCAACTGCTAAGAGATTTATCAAATTCGAACCTCACAGTCATAAGGCTCAGGAGAATTAGTACTATTTCCAATCTGTGATCTACCCCTTCTGAATAAAAATAGAGTAAAAACAAGACATAGTTTGTGGGTGCACAATAATGAGCCTGTACACTCGACCAGGAAAATACTGGTATCATCAACCACCAATTGTTCAAATACTTTTATCTTCAACCATCAGTCGTGCAGATGTCTCCAGCCGTCGATCGTGTAAATATCCTCCACCACAGTGAGCCTTGCTGCTGTTCGCGTTTTCTATAAGGCAGATATTTCGAAATGAACAATGACTTTAATATTTGGAGAGAGAGAGAGAGAGAGAGAGAGAGAGAGAGAGAGACGTTGCAGGGGGTCAGGGTCAGAGGTCAAAGGTGATGTGAAGGCGGGATGTTGACCTCGCCTGGGGATACATTTTTCAAGGGGTCAAACGAGGTCGAGAGGCGATGTAAAGTACAGGGAAGGTCAGAGTTGAGGAGGTCAGGTCAGAATCAGGTCACCGCTTCTTTATTGTTTTTTGTTATTTTTATTGTAGTTGTTACCATTGTTATTGTTGTTATTGCTATTGTTACTGCTGTTATTGTTGTTATTGCTATTGTTACCACTGTTATAGTTATTGCTATTGTTACTGCTGTTATTGTTGTTATTGCTATTGTTACTGCTGTTATTGTTGTTATTGCTATTGTTACTGCTGTTATTGTTGTTATTGCTATTGTTACTGCTGTTATTGCTATTGTTACTGCTGTTATTGCTATTGTTACTGCTGTTATTGCTATTGTTACTGCTGTTATTGTTGTTATTGCTATTGTTACTGCTGTTATTGTTGTTATTGCTATTGTTACTGCTGTTATTGTTGTTATTGCTATTGTTACTGCTGTTATTGTTGTTATTGCTATTGTTACTGCTGTTATTGTTGTTATTGCTATTGTTACTGCTGTTATTGTTGTTATTGCTATTGTTACCATTGTTATTGTTATTGCTATTGTTACTGCTGTTATAGTTGTTATTGCTATTGTTACTGCTGTTATTGTTGTTATTGCTATTGTTACTGCTGTTATTGTTGTTATTGCTATTGTTACTGCTGTTATTGTTGTTATTGCTATTGTTACTGCTGTTATTGTTGTTATTGCTATTGTTACTGCTGTTATTGTTGTTATTGCTATTGTTACTGCTGTTATTGTTGTTATTGCTATTGTTACTGCTGTTATTGCTATTGTTACTGCTGTTATTGTTGTTATTGCTATTGTTACTGCTGTTATTGTTGTTATTGCTATTGTTACTGCTGTTATTGTTGTTATTGCTATTGTTACTGCTGTTATTGTTGTTATTGCTGTTGTTACCGCTGTTATTGTTGTTATTGCTGTTGTTACCGCTGTTATTGTTGTTATTGCTATTGTTACTGCTGTTGTTATTGTTATTGCTATTGTTACTGCTGCTGTTATTGTTATTGCTATTGTTACCGCTGTTATTGTTGTTATTGCTGTTGTTACCGCTGTTATTGTTGTTATTGCTGTTGTTACCGCTGTTGTTGTTGTTATTGCTGTTGTTACTGCTGTTATTGTTGTTATTGCTGTTGTTACCGCTGTTGTTGTTGTTTTTGTTCTTGTTATTTTTTTATTGTTACTGTTGTCGTTATTATTGTTTTTGTTATTGTTATTGTTGTTGCAGGAATACAGAAAAGAATGTCAGAGTTAGTCAGCTTTACTCTGGTTTTTATTGTTGTTATTCTTGTTGTTGTTGTTGTTGTTGTTGTTGTTGTTATTCTTGTTGTTCTTGCCACAGGCTCCTCTGATTGTGAACCCAGTAAACAGCAGTCTTAAGCTGCCCTCCTCCTCCTTCTCCTCCTCCTCCTTTTCAATCTTCTTATTCTTCTCCCTCTTCTTCCTCTTCTTCTTTTTCTCCTCCTCCTCCTCCTCCTCCTCCCCCCTCTTTTCTTCCTCTTCTTCTTTTTTTTTTTCTTCTTCATACACCCTTTCATTACCAGAGGGAGGCCTTCATGTGGTGACACCGATATAACCAGGCGGCTCCACTGCCTGGTATACACACGTCTCTACCACCATACTTCCCTAACACCCAAGAGGAGGAGGATGGAATCCAGCAGGAGGGTAACTGAAGCCTGTAGGCCACCGGGTTGAACAGTAATAACAACAATAACAATAACTAACAACAACAACAATAACACCAACACCAAAAACAACAATAACAATAACAGCACATCAATAACAACAACAATAACACCACCACCAAAAACAACAATAACAATAACAGCACATCAATAACACCAACAATAACACCACCACCAAAAACAACAATAACAATAACAGCAACAATAACACCAACAATAACAATAACAACAATAACTAACAATAACCCCTTCACTACGAGTACGTCTATTTCCCTCTATTCCTTGCTGCCTCTGGACGATTTTTTGAAGGTACTCATGGCCGTATTGCCAGGGGCTTTGAAGAATTCCTAATACCTCTTCCTTAGCGATTTATTCTTCATATCTCAGTGCTCTCTTGTAGGGAGTTTATGCAGAAATAATAATAATAATAAATCCGTTAAGGCGATATAAATAGGAAGGAGAAATTTAAGATGTGATATAAAACTAAATCGCTTAGGAGCATGCACTACGAAGCCTGCTAAGTCCCCACACCAGGTCAAGGGTCAAAGCGATGTAGATAGCAGGAGAATTTTAAGATGTGATATAAAACTAAATCGCTTAGGAACATGCCCTACGACGCCTAAGCCATTGCACCGGGTCAGAGGTCAAGCTGGGTCAAAGGTCATTATCCAGGTGAAAGGTCAGGTCAGGTCAAAGGTGGTAGGCTGGGTCAGAGGTCATATTGCACTTGGATGGAGGGATTGATAAGAGTTGATTAATACTCCCTCTTTGGCTCCGTAACACCTCTTCCTTAGCGATTTATACTTGAATACGGCTAATATTGCTTTGTACCTTGTTTGTGCAGCGTATGGTGATGTCAGAATGGTTTAAAAAGAGGAAGGCAACGAGTAATGAACAGAATAAATCGCTTAGGAAGAGGTGTTAGGGAGCTTCCTTACCCGACAAGAATACCCTTGCTTTAACCCTCTTGTGGCAGAGAGAGAGAGAGAGAGAGAGAAAGAGAGAGAGTGAGTGATGAGTCTGGTTCGTATTCTCTTCGGGTAAGGAAGCTCCCTAACACATCTTCCTTAGCGATTTATTTTTGGATGTGGTTGGTTAATATCATTTTCTTCGTTATTTAAGCAGAGTGCGGCCATACTGGAAGGACTTATGAAAGACAAGAGGATAGTAAGGCGTAAGAAGCAAAATAAATCGCTAAGGAAAAGGTGTTAGGGAGCTTCCTCACCGACAAGAACACTAGCCTTTTCCTAACACTTTTTCCTAAGCGATTTATTTTGCTGACCTATTATTTGAAGTATAAAGCCTTCCAAAAATCTCAATACTCTGCAGAAATAAGGTATAAGTGAATGTTAACCAGCCATATCCAAAAAGAAATCGCTAAGGAAGAGGTGTTAGGGAGCTTACTGCCGGGCGAGAGAACGAGCCCAGGTCATATCAGTGTCACCACGTGAAGGCGTCCAGCACTACTACTACTACTACTACTACTACTACTACTACTACTACTACTCACTGTACAGCATGTACGACTTTCACATCAAACTGGCTTTCGCTGTTTAAACACGAAGGATGTACAGTTTCGGAAAATACTGTACGGTTTCGGAATATAATGTACAGTTTCGGAAAATAATAATGTACAGTTTCGGAAAATAATGTACAGTTTCGGAATATAATGTACAGTTTCGGGAAAAAATGTACAGTTTCGGAAAATAATAATGTACAGTTTCGGAATATAATGTACAGTTTCGGAAAGTAATAATGTACAGTTTTGAAAAATAATCACGAACAGTTTCGGAATATAATGTACAGTTTCGGAATATAATCATGTACAGTTTCGGAAAATGATATCGCTCCACTTTTTTTCACGTACAGTAATGAAACTCTTACTAATAAAACTCTTACGTAATTTTCGGAAACCTTCGTTGGGTCTCCGTAGATGGCAACACTGGATTTCAAATGTTATCGTTCGGTGTGTCGTTAAAAATTATCGTTATGGAGTGAATCGATGGTTATAACTGAATTTGCATAACCCCTTCAGACCCATGATGATTTATTTATTTATTTATTTACGTATTTATGTATTTATTTATTTATTTGTGCTGTTTTCTGTTGAAGTTTGGAAAGACCTGTTGTACTGAAGATGTTACTCTCTCTCTCTCTCTCTCTCTCTCTCTCTCATACGGCCTAAAATTGCCATCTCCATCTTCAGCGCTGGACCATAACGAAGAGATTAACCGTACAATTGGGTGCCAGTCACTGAGAACTGCAGTGGAATGGATGTAGAGCCACAGCATTATCTTGTCAATGAGGTGCCTGAAGTAAGCTGCAAAAAGACGAAAATCTGGGCCAATTTATGGTTAGAGAGAAACAGAGGCAGAGGCAGAGACAAAGGCAGAGGCAGAGGAACAGAGAGAGACAAAGGCAGAGACAAGAAGAGAGAGGCAGAAACAGAGGAAGAGAGAGAGAGAGAGAGAGAGAGAGGCGGAGGCAGAGACAGAAACAAAGATAGAGTCAGGGGCACAGGCAGAGACAGAGGCACAGACACAGGCAGAGACAGAGACAGAGGCACAGACACAGGCAGAGACAGAGACAGAGGCACAGGCAGCGGCAGAGACAGAAACAAAGATAGAGTCAGAGTCAGAGGCACAGACATAGGCAGAGACAGGCACAGGCAGAGACAGAAACAAAGTAAGAGACAGAGGCACAGACACAAGCAGAGACAGAAACAGAGACAAAGGCACAGGCAGAGACCGAGACAGAGGCACAGACACAAGCATAGGCAGAGACAGAGGCAGAGGCACAGACTGAGACAGGGAGAGGCAGAGACAAAAGCAGAAATAGAGATGGAAACAGAGAGACAAGCAGGGCAGAGGCAGAGACAGAGACAGAGCGAGGCAGAGGCAGAGCGTGCCACAGAGAGGGGACGTACCGGGGTAGGGCACGGCTCCCTTAGTGACGATCTCATACAGCAAGACACCGAAGGACCACACGTCACTCTTGCTGGAGAACCGGTTGTGGGACAGGGCCTCGGGGGCGGTCCACTTGATGGGGAACCTGGCCCCGGCGGCAGCGTTGTACTCGTCATCCTGTGGGGGGGAGGGGAGGGGAGGGCAAGGTGGGGGGAGAAATGAGGTCAAAGGTTAATTGAGTCCGCTAAGCTGTGGGGAGACCTTTAACTTAAGAGGTCAGATTTTCTTATATCATAGAGGGGAGGAAATTGTTATACTCTCTCTCTCTCTCTCTCTCTCTCTCTCTCTCTAATTTCGCAGAGGTAGAAAGGTCAGTCTCTCTCTCTCTCTCTCTCTCTCGCTCTCTTTCTCTGCCCAGCCTCTCTCTGCTTTCCCACAAACTCCTTTCTCTTCGGCGCCGTTCCTTCATCTCTTCACCAACTCACTTCATATTTGGCACAACTGTTCCTTGGTCAGGTATCTGTACAAACCTTTTTATTCGTTTACGTCTGGCAATAGATAGGTAGATTTCTTTTTCAAGGGTTTTATCGAGTCAAAGGTCAAACTACACAAACACAAATTGAAAGAGAGAGAGAGAGAGAGGGAGACTTTTACTGATGTAGATTTGTAAGTAGACATAGACAAATAAATGAATAGACAGATAGATAGATACACAGGTAGATAGACAGGTAACACCCACCTTCACCAGTCTAGATAGACCAAAGTCCGCCACCTTGACCGTGTTATCGTCGCCCACCAGGACGTTCCTCGCCGCCAGGTCACGGTGGATGAAGTTCTTGGATTCCAGGTACTCCATTCCCGCCGCCACCTGCGAGCCCACGTACACTTGCTCCAGGAAGGGCAGGCCGTGACCCCGACCTGTGCGTGCGCGGGAAGGCGACTGAGTGGTGGGTGGGTGGGTGGGTGAGAGGGGAAGGAGGGACGTGGGTGGTTGGATGGATGGGTTGGTGGGTAGGAAAGTAGGTAGTTGAGTGGGTGGGTAGACAGACTGGATGAGAAGTAGGTGAGTAGGTAGGTAGGTGGGTAGGTAGGTAGGTAGGCTAGTAGGTGAATATGTTGTTAGAGAGCTATTAGGTAGATGAGGTGTAGGTAGGTTGATAAGTGTATGTCGATAAGTAACTGAATGGGTGGGTGGGCTGGTAAGTACGTGGGTAGCTAAGTGGATAGGTAGGTAGGGAAATAGGTAAGTAGTGGATAGGTGGGTGAGTAGGCAGGTGGATGGGTGGGTAGGGAAGTAGGTAAGAAGGAGGTAGGTAGGTAGACTGATAGATAGGTAGGTAGGGGAATTAGGAAGTGAATAAATACCACGATAATCTGAGTACCTTACAGTGCAACAGTTCGTTCTTAATGTACTGGCTTCGTCTAATAGCTTCTCAGTAACCATAAGCTCTGTGTTGACGTGGCTGGCCTGTGTCTGGGTTTAAGTAAAATCAGAGTTACGTTAGGGAAAGTTAGATTAGGTTAGGCTGGATTAGGTTAGATTCAGAAAAACTCCATGGAACTCGCTCTTTACCTCTGAGATAATCCAGCAGTGACCCGTTGACCATGAGCTCTGTGATGATGTAGATTGGCTGCTGCTGGGTGGCCACGGCGTAGAGTTGGATCAGTTTGGGGTGACGCAGGTTTTTCATCACCTTCGCCTCTGCTAGGAATTCCTGGGGGTTCATGCGCCCTGGCAGAGACGCAGGTGAGGCACGGGTTACGGGGGAATATGCTTGGGTTTGAGTATGGAAGGAGAGGATGAGGGGGAGAGAGAGAGAGAGAGACACACACACACACACACACACACACACACACACACACACACACACACACACACACACACACACACGCAGACGGACAGACAGACAGGCAGACAAACAAAACAAACACATTCTCTCTCTCTCTCTCTCTCTCTCTCTCTCCCTCCAGCACTTCTAAGAATAACTCTAACAAATATTCACACATTCTGGAAACCATCACGACCTTCCAGAACCTTCCAGAGCCTCTCCTTCCCTGGCCTGAGCATGCTAAAGGTCACTGGTATAATTTTCTTCCAGTGTCTCTCCATTTGGTCTTTCCCTGTAATCTCTGGCCTTTGTTTCTGTAATTCTTTTTTAGCCATATTGACGCCTTCCAGACCCTTCCAGAACCTTCCATAATCCCCTTCACCTGGCTTAATTAGCTGGAAGGACATTGGTACCCTGTTCTTCCAGTCACCCGCCGTGTTTACTCTTCCTTTCTCTCTATTTTTTTCGGTATTTTTAAAAGACATGCTAACAAATCTTCACGCATTCCAGAACCTTCACAAACACAGATAATTATCCTGGGAATTGGTGTACTCCTTGCTGGTGCCGAACTTTTTTTTTTTTTTTTTTTTTTTTTTTTTTTTTTTTTTTTGGGGGGGGGGGGGGGGGCGAATCACTCCAGCCACACCAAGTAATAAGAGTAATAAGCTAAAGTCAAATTCTTAACCCCTGGATGTGTCTTCATGATTGTCTTTTTAGTCTATTAAGCTACTGTGTAACATTAATGTGTCATTGTGCCATCCTAACTGCAGTTTGAAAGTGATGTCAAAATGGACTTGGAGGAAGGATTTAAAAGTGATGTATAACAAGGGGTGCGAGAAGAATTGTAAAATGTTAAGTATCAGTTTTTTACAACCATCCACTTGAAGGACAGTGGTGTTCTCTACTCAGTTTCCATAACATCTGCTCTGAACACATTCAGTAATCCTCCAAAGCCTTCCATAATGTTCCAGAACATTCCAGAACTTTGTAAAACCTTCCAGAACCTTCCAATACAACCCACAAATTTCCAAAGCTTTCCATAAACTTTCAGAACCTTCCAGTACATTCCAGAACCTTCCAGTAAATTCCAAAACCTTCCAGTACGTCCCACAACCTTATAATACATCCCACAACCTTCCAGTACGTCCCACGACCTTCCAGTACATCCCACAACCTTTCAGTACAGCTCACAACCTTCCAGTACATCCCAAAACCTTCCAGTACATTCCAGAACCTTCCAGTACATTCCAGAACCTTCCAGACCCTTCCAGTACATCCCACAAATTTCCATAGCTTTCACCTACCCGGCTTGAGCGTCTTCACGGCCACGGGCACTGTCTTGTTCCAGCGTCCCTCCCACACCTCGCCGAAGTGACCCGAGCCGAGTCTGCGCCGGAGTTCGATCTGGTCGTGCGGAATCTCCCAGGCGTCGCGTGTGGTGTAGGAGAGGCCAGGGGTGTCGGGCGTGTCCAGCTGGAGGGAAAGAGAGAGAGAGAGACTTCATGGTCACTCCAGTCATTTTCTTTCACCTGGCGTAACTTGAGTACTAAACCTTGGTTGCGTGAAATTCGAGGAGCTTTAGATAATACGTCTCCTTGGTTACTAGTCAAATCGAACTACCAGTCTAAACACACTTGCCCTTTTATTCATAAATGACCTTCTAAGCTGTACATCTAACCCTATCCACTCATACGCTGATGACTCCACCCTTCACCTTTCCATTCGGTTCCCGCAACATCCATCTCATCACTTACTTCAGCAAACAAGGGATGAGGCTATGGCACACCTAATGTCTGACTTGGCCCGTATCTCTGACTGAGGTAAAAATAATCTTGTTGTTTTTAATGCATCAAAGACTCAGTTTTTACATCTATCAACCCGACAAAATCTTCCACAGGAGTACCCACTAATGTTTAATAATATCCAGCTCAATCCTGCATCATCCTTGAACATGTTTGGGGTTTCATTTACTCGGGACTTATCTTGGAAAGATCACATTACATCTCTTGTAAAATCTGCTTCCAAGAGATTAGGTGTGCTAAGCCGACTCCGTTCCTTCTTTACCCCTGCACAGTTGTTGACTTTATACACGGGTTTCATTCGCCCCTGTGTACAGTACAACTCTCATGTGTGGGGAGGCTCCCCACATACAGCTCTTCTCAATAGTGTGGAGTAAAAGGCTTTTCATCACATCGTCTCCTCCTCTTACGGTTCCCTTCAACATCTGTGTCTTAGCCGCGCTATTGCGTCTTTCTCTCTTTTCTATCGCTATTTAAATGGTCACCGCTCCTCTGAACTGTCTGCTTGCATTCCTCCACCTCTACGACGGGCGCGTAGCATCCGTCTAGCAACAAACTCTCATCCCTTTTCTGTCCAACTCTCTAATGCAAGTGTTAACCGTTACTCCCAGTCCTTCATTTATGCAACAGATCAGCTCTGGAACTGTCTCCCATTGTCTGTTTCCTACTTCCTATGATCTCCAGTCTTTCAAACGCAGTGTGTCCAGGCATCTCGAAATGACCGGATCTTGAATTTGTCTCTGTTTTGTATTGTTTTTGTTGTTTTCCTGGAGGGAACGGTTGCGGGCGTCTGGCCTTGATTCTTTCTTTCTTACATATGAAAAAACAGGGAACACATAAGACTGATTCGCAAGAGACGGAATAAATCGATAAAAAAATGGCGCTAGGACACCAACTAGATTACAGGTAAATGACAGGTGTGCATGTTACCTTGACGCAGGGTTTTTCCAGTCGCGTGCAGAGTCCGCGGTCCTTCTCAGCGCTGTAGAACTGGACGAGGGCGTGAAGGGACGGGAAGGAGTTCTTTCGGGCGATGAAGCAGCCGCCCTGGTCATCGCTGCGTACGCGGTAGTGAACCACCTTGTCCAGACTGCGCACTACATCAACACACATTGCCAGAGTTTAGACAGGGTATCGTCGTCGTTGGCATCATTAGCATCATCAATATCATCAGCATTTTCATCACTATCATTATTTTCATCATTATCATCTTCATCGCTATTTTCATCATCATCATCATCATGACCTGTTTTCCCACCTAAGGATGGGGTAAGGTAGGGCCCAGAAAACAATGAACGTGAAATGAAGGAAAAGGGACAACTATCACCAACTTGCCTAGCTGTGTATGTATTGATTGGTTGATTTGTTTGTTTATTTAATTTTTAAGGTGCTCCATAAAGCCGCCCATATAGCTGTAGTTAGAACACCCTATTCATAGTGACGGCCGTGCGTAGGTTAGATCCCCCAAGAGGTGAATGACGGTTTTTCAGTCATTTAATGCCATCAGGGGAGGTAGACTGGTCATCTAACCTTATTTTAACCGTAGCATCCTAGCCTCGGCCCCCTACGCCTCCAAGGGGGTAATAACGGATTGGATCTTACTGTTTTGACTATAGATACCCCTCATGTTACCCGCCATATTGGGTCGTATTCTAAGTAGTGTAGTAGACATCCTAGCATCTTTTTCTTGACGATTTATATTTGCATATTACACACTAATTATACATTGTATGTGGGTTATTACGAGAGAGCAAGTAATGTACTCTCAGTTAAGTTTGGAAATGAGCGGCCCGGCCCGACCCAACCCGTCAGATTAAGCAAAGCTAATAACTTTACTCCTATGTGATGTAGAGTTAAAATTCTTTCTGCATGTGATACATTCATTCAATTAATTTTGGTAGCAACTAAAAACTCACCCGAAAGACGTAGGAACTCCTTGGAATCTCAAGCTTCCCAAGGCAGTGTTCGACTCTAACTGGTGAACGCTTCAATTACTAAATCAATTAAAGAAAAAAAATTCCTTCGTAACGCTGTTTTTTCGCATCAGCCCAAGCGTTTAAATATCAAAGACCCCGCCTATGATTTTATAGAGGGAAACTGTGATAACCTGGCGCTCGCTCGGTTGTCACCCGCTCACAAAGCCCACTTTACTGGTATAAATTTCGTCCAGACATTTTTTCCTCAGTAGTTTTCAAGAGGATAAAAAAAGAAAGATGTAATATGCAGATCAAATCGCTAAGAAGGTGTAACAGTGACCCACAAATAGATGGACTGAGGGGGAGGTGGTTGGGCTAAAATTTATGATGGTAACACATAACATTCGGGAAAATGAGTCAGGAGTGTAGTGCAGTGGTTTAAGTAAGATTACGTACACACACACACACACACACACACACACACACACACACACACACACACACACGCCACCCACCTGATAGGGAGTACTCATCCTTGCGAGACTCGGAGTTCCTCACCATGAAGGCCCCGTGGTCGTTGAGGGCGTGCAGGAGGCGACGCTCACACTCCCCACGCGTTATGTTGCCGAAGTACCACCTGAAGTACATTGCAGCACAGGGTAGTACACGGGGGCACAGGGGAGAAGTGTGGAGAATTAGGTAGTACTTTGGTGTATAAGGAAGTTCACTGCAACCTAGGGTATTACAGAGAATATGGCGGACAGAGTAGTACTTTGCATGATACTGTAGGGTAGTGCAGTGGTGTACAGGTTAGTACATAGTAGCATAGGGTGGTACATTACAGCATAGGGTAGTACATTGGACCTTAGGGAATTACAGAAGAGTTAGCACAGGGTAGTATGTTAAAGCACAGGCTAGTACTCTGGAGCAGAGAGTACATAATCACCAATCCCACGACCAATCCCACACCACCACCACCAATCCCACACGACTCACGGTTCTGCCTGGATGCTGCGGAGTTTGGCGACGTAGGAGGCTGGGATGAAGCCTTCCAGTCCCGTCGCGGGGTTTCGTGCGTGCAGCCAGTCTTCCAGTGAGTCGTTGAGCACCTGTGGGGTTAGGTTGGGTTTGGTTAGTTTAGGTTAGGTTAGGTTGGGTTAGGTTAGGTTGGGTTAGGTTAGATTGGGTTAGGTTAGGTTGGGTTGTGTTGGGTTGGGTTGGGTTAGGTTGGGTTGGGTTGGGTTGGGTAAGGTAGGGTAGGGTAGGGTAGGGTAGGCTAGGTTGGGTTAGGTTAGGTTAGGTTGGGTTAGGTTAGGTTAGGCAAGGTTGGGATAAGTTAGGATAGGTTGGGTTAGGTTAGGATAGCATAAGCTAGAATTTGTTGGGTTAGGTTAGGATACACTGGGATATGTTGTCCTGAGTTAGACTAAATTGGGTTGTTGGGTGAGGTTAGGTTAGGTTGAGTTGGGTTTGGTTAGGGTTAGGTCACGTTTGATTAGGTCAGGTTGGGTCAAGTTGGATTAGAGACAGTCGGGTTAAATTAGGTTAGGCTGGGTTGGGTTGGGTTAAGTTGGGTTAGGCACAGGTTACATTGTGTTGGGTTTAGTGTGGTTACTTAGTGGCGCTTAGTTTGGTGGTTAAGGTAAGTTAGATCAGATAAACCTAAACCCAACCCAGTTAGGTTAGGTTAATTCTGGTTTGGGTAAGGTAGATTGGATCATGTTAAATTAGATGGTTAGACGTGTTTAGTTAGGGTTAGTTAAATGAGGTCGTTAGGTCATATTTGATTACACGTAGTAGTGTTGTGTGTGTGTGTGTGTGTGTGTGTGTGTGTGTGTGTGTGTGTGTGTGTGTGTGTGTGTGTGTGTGTGTGTGTGGATAAATAGATAGCCTGATTGATTGACTGATTATCGAGATAGATTGTATAAGGAACATACAAGAGGATCTTAACCCTCCAATATCGGGACACTTCTCGTATTGCATCCCAGTTATACATAGACGATTTTATTCAGCCAAGAAAGTGTAAATTGTTTTGGCTTGAAACTCTTTAAAAAACATGAGAGAGAGAGAGAGAGAGAGAGAATGTAGGCGAACAAGGATAAGCATGAACAGTTCCCAAGCTGAGAGTGGCCTGGTATGTTTCTCAGGCCATAGATGATTCTCTTTGATATTCCCAAACAGAGAGGTCCATTCTCTTGATATGCGTCAGGGAGGAAAGTAACCGACTTGTCCTAAATGCGACGTAGATGTTGTGGAACAGGAAGCAAGCTTTTCATCCTTAGTGTACCAGTATGATGGTAAGCAAGACAGTTGACGTTTATTTGCTTTTGGGCCAAGATTTTGAATTGTAGCTCCATGCGTCCAGTACAGAGAGAGAGAGAGAGAGAGAAACATGGGCGGGGACAGATTGTACACAGTTTGGAACTCCGCTGAATATCCCTAATTATCACAGAACTACATCTCACAGAGCCTCAGCTTCGCAACAGTAGATGTGTCAATATCCAGTGATCCGGAATGTACAAACTTGTAAAGGAAAGCATAGCTGCAGAGGCAAAAATTTAGCAAGATAGCTCAAAGAGTCCTGCCAGCCCTGACCAGCGTCCCGTTGTCATTGTTTGTACAAAACCGCCAGGCTGGTGTCTCTGCTATTGCTCTTAGGCCCCGCCGTTCACACCACCTCTCTTGCCGTCACCTACTAACTTAGCGCATCACCTGTAGGCTACTCTGGATGTTCAGGACTCTTAATGAACATGCAGGGAGAATGATCTCAACATGCCTGTGCAACATCTGGTATCAGTTATTCAGTCATTAAAACAAGAGTTGGCCTCGACAAAGGCACACCTGCCTTGCTACAAAACCGTAGTTGAAGATTTATCTGAGAAGCGGAGTATCCTGGCAAAGGCCCTCTCCACTGTCGATACTCTGATGACAAACAAGGCAAGCCTTGAGGAGGTAAATCAGAGGCCTATGCCTTACACTGCAAGTCTACTATATTCATCAAGATGGATCAAGACCGGAAGAAGCATATTGAAGAAAACGATAAAGCCGTATATCTGGCGGTAACTCAGAGCAAACTACTGTAGAAGACTGAGGAGCACCACGAAGGAGCAACATACAACACAGAATTTTCAGGAACAGCCTGGAACTCCATAGCATCACCAAGCTGCTTACGCCTAACGCAGCCTATGTCTGCAGTGAACATATCAGCAGAGCACTACCAGGCGCCACTCTGCACCACGTCAGCAGACAACGACACACCAACATACAGACGCAAGTCAACAGTTGGGACCAGGTTGGCAAGCTTTATATCACCGGTCTTCATATCGGCAGCAGTCAGCCTTGATCAAGAAAACTCCACACAACACAGCTCCCATCGCCAGTCGTCATGACCTCGGAGGCACAGGAGACAGTACAGACGTTTGCAGCAGTACTACGAAGAGGAAAGACATCATCACGTTGAGCGACTGGTGCATGACCGTGGTGCATATGTACACGCTGAAGAAGGAAGCAGTACCAGAAATCAAAATGATCCGGTGTCTGAAAGGTGCAACCTGTGTCACCGAGTGGACCACGTCCAGTAGCAGTGTCCAAGACAGCAGTTCTGCAGCTACTGCAACCATCGGTGCTTTCTCGCTCAGAACTGTCGTGATAGGATTGCTGAACAGTAACAGGAAGACCTGTTCACAGGTGTCAGAGTACGCTAGAGACATGGCAGCAGGGAGGGCAGTGTCAGACCAGCAAAGCAGCACTGGACACCAAGTGGCCCCACAAATTCACCTGGGTTATCACGTGACCCCATCCAGTTCTCCCAACACCACCGTGTCTAGCAACAGGAGAGATACAGCAGGCCACGTGTAGAACAATGGAGATCAGAATTATATCCACCAATATTAGAGGTGTCAGTAAGAAAGTGGGAGAAGTAACACACCAGTTTATCACCAAAAACTTGGCGACTGTCGTTTTCTTAGAAGAAACATTCCTCGAGGAAACAGAGTTCTTGATTATGCGAAGTGGATTAGGAAGGACAGAAACTAACAAGGTGGAAATATTGCACTTTGTTACAAAGAAGGGCTTGAGGTGCAGATCATTGATTTCCCAGTCCCAACCAGAGTGAAATTGCTCTTGTTCAAGACACTAGATGCTGGGGGACAAGGAATTCATTGTTGTGGCAGCTATCATCCTCTGTCACAAGGAACAGAGCTGCTGGACTTCCTTACTGACAGTGTGGACCAACTGATGAATGACAACTGCTGTCGCCAAGTACTTGTGTTCAGGGACCTCAATCAACGCAGAGTTCGAGATAATTTTGATCTGTTTCTGGCATTGTATAGTTTCTACAACTGTCAACTTCCCGACACATAGGTCAGGCTCGCATTTAGATCCGGTTGTGTTGTATCTTCCTGAACATCTGATACACTGCTAATCCCTAGTGATCTTCGGAACATCCTATCGTGAAGCAATGCTGATCAGAATCAAGCTTAACCTGCCAAGGGAAGAAACCATCGAACGCATTTTGTAGAAGTAGGAGGCAGCGGACGGGAAGACCTTAGACACATCCTGTTGCAGTTGGACTGGAGATGAATGATGCAGGGTACTATTAATGATGAAGTTGAAACCTTTACTTCAGCATAACTGGATATCCAACACCATTTTGTACCCCCACACACTGGTGACATCGATAACAACAAATCAGCCCTGCTTTGGTCCTCAGTGTATGGCAGGCCCTGAAAAGAAGTATAATGTGTGAGTCAGGTACAAACACCGTTCAACAACACTGAATAAACTTCTCCATAAGCAGGCAGTAAAACAAATGGAACAAGTCCAGTGCTGGGCAGTTCGCCAGTGAGAGATAAGCACAAGACGTAAGCTACAAGACACAAAAGTTGGAAGCAAAATGTGATGAAATATAAAGACAAACAGGGACACACAACAGACACAGTAATTCCACTTCTGTCATCCCAAACCGGAGAAATGGCTCTCAGTACAGCCCAGAAAGTTACTGCTCTTGCTCAACATTTTGCCAACAAAATGGATACCCAAGAACCAGATCGTCACCCACCCCAGGTGCCAGTGTTGACACACGACGAACTATGACATATAACATCACGGTCGGAATTCTGTAATTGGTTACGGGGTATGGATGAGAAGAAGGCGGTGGGACCAGACTGTATAAGTACTCCTTTGCTTCATCGTTGTGCCTGAGAACTCTCTCCACCCTTCGCCGTCGTATTTAATAACATTCCGCACTCAAGCACATGGCAGACACATGGAAAATAACCAACGTTGTGCCCATGCATGGGAGAAAAAAGTCGGGGAGAGGTCAAGAATTATCGTCCTGTTGCTGCTCTTGGTCATCATTAAGAGCCTAGAAGGATACTTGCATCAAGAATAACAGAACACCTGACAAATAACCATCTGTTGTGCATACGTCAATACGGCTTCCAGAAGAATCACTGCTGCTGAGCTTCACTTCCTGCTGACCCCTAAGTGGACTGCTGCACATGATACTTACCAGTGTACTTGTGTGCTGGCTCTTGACATTGAGGTGCTTTCATAGAGTGTAGCATGAGGGTCTGTTGGTGAAGCTCTGCGCAACTGGATTGAACGGGAACTTGCATGATTTTCTCATCAGTCACTGAACAGTGGGACACTAAAGATTCTGTTGAATAGTTGCAAGTCCTCTCCCTACTGTATAGCATACGGGGAGGAGTTCCACAGGGAAGTGTCTTAGGACCTCTGGTGTGGAATGTCTGTGAACGAGCTGCCCTATCTCATCCCTGAGGCTCGTGCTTACGCTGGTGATGGGACTCTGATGATGAACTACGATCCTGCTTAGGAAGACATTACCGTGATACTCGTCAGTGAGAAGCTGAAGAACATAACTGCTTGGGGGGGGGGGGAAGGTGGCAAGTCCGATTTGCTCCTCACAAAACACAACTGATGCTAATTGCAAGATCTGATCACACAATCCTCTTGAACTTTGGAGGTCAAGTGATATCGCAGGACGAGGTGAACATCTTAGGGGATGGCAAAAAATTAACCTTCAAACCCCATATGGAGAACACTGCAGTGTACTTCTAAGAAGTTAACAGTTTTGGGGAGGATATCGACTGCTGGACAGTAAAGCATGGGATGTGCTCTACAAGGACCAGATCAGGTCAGGCATGGCGTACTACCCTTTGGCCTGGGCTGGAGCAGCCAGCAAGCATCTCAGTCTCCTTCATAAAGCCGAGGCGTGGACCCAAAGGATAGTTGAAGACGGCGTTGCGACATCACGAAGAAACATGCAAAGCCTACAACAGCGTAGGGACACGATGGCAGTGACCAGCTTTTTCAAGATCCAACAACATCACTCTCCTCACCTGTAGTCTCTGAGACTACCACGGAGACAGAGTGCTCCACGAGAAGTATGGAGCTGGCTCGGGCAACACTGGAGGACCCGTGGTGTCACACCTCACGTTATCAGAGACATTGTTTTACCTAAATATTGTTAATTATCAAATAATTACGTAAGTGTTGTTGATAACATTACAATGTATACGGTGCAAAAGTTCAAGTGTGATGTTAATACTTGGCTGAAGGAAAGAAATCCTGCTAATTTCTTTAGCCTCAAAAATAGAAGTGAAACCTGTAATAAGACAATGATTGTACCTAAATAAATATAAATAAAACAGTAAGAGAGAGAGAGAGATCCAGCACAAACCTCAAGATGTTCGTCTTTCCTAAAGCTGAGTTCGCCACCGATGCGTGCCTGGTAGTCATGCAGGGCCAGCACCTCGTAAGGCTGTCCCTCCTCCACCACGGCGTCATCCTCGGTGGACCACGCATCCTGGGAGTTGTAGCTGGCGTAGCTGCCCATCGGCGTCACGCTGCGGGACACACCTCACTTTACCTTCACAAACAGACTCAATTTCTGAATGGGAATGTTGGCTATAAGTTCTGATGAGAGTAACGATTTACCATGTAGACAGACAGATAAATAGATATACTCGTACATAGATAGTGTTAAATGAAAGAATCAGTGTTTAGAAACCTGAAAAAAACAAAAGTCCTTTCCAGAAATAAGTGAACAAGGGAGAGCCATAATCAAGATCCGTTTATTTTGAGATGCCTGGAAACATTGCATTGAAACGACTGGAAATCAAAGGCAGACGGAAATACAGACTGAGGAAAACAGTTTCAGAGTTAGTCGATTGTCATGTGTCACTTAGGTAGGGGCGACGGTGTGTTGATAGGTGCTATGCGACTGCCGTAATGGGAGAGCGATATAGGCAAAGAGTTCCGAAGAGCAATGAATACTGAAACTGTGATAGCAGAGGAGGAGAGAGGCAATGCTGCGACGGAGAGGAAGAGAGAGAGAGAGAGGTTGAAGGGAATCATTAAAAGGAGGGGAGTTGATGAGAGTAACTGCCTTTGACTTCACTTCCACACATGAGCGAAAAAGACTCCTGTATAAAGTCAGCAATTGTACAGGCTTTAAGAAAGTACGTGTATGGAGTCGGTTCAGTTCTCTAAGTGGATTTTACGAGGAAAATAACGCCCTTTCCATGATAAGGTCCCGGGAGAAAGAAGCCTGAAAGAGACTGAAAGATAAAGAACTGAATTATGTGTTTTTGGAAGTTAATGGATATTCTCTTGAAAAAATGCCATTGCTCAAAAGCTGGAGGATCCGAGTTTCTAAATCGTCAGAAATAACAAGGTTTCTCTCACCTCAATCGGAATTATTAGTTCAGGAAAAAGGGTGCTTGTGCCTAGCCTCATCCCACGACTTGGTCTAATTGCTGTTATGGACACTGTGAGAAGCTGGTGAAGAGGTAATGGATGGTCATCAGCGTATAGTATGAGTGGATAGGGCTAAATTTTCACAACACGTCACTGATAAATAGGAAGGAGAGAGTTGGTGAAATAACAGAACCCTGAACACCACTGTTGACAGCTTTAGAAGCCGAATAGTGTTCAACAACAGCAGCTATAGAAAGACCAGAGGGGAAGCTTGAAATAAAGACCTATTTAGAACGATTTAAATCTTAAGAGGGTGGATTGAAAATCAGACCTACTCTGGACACGGGCAATGGCATTTGGGGTGTTCCCATACCAAACGTTTCACTAAAATCGCGAAAGGATGATCAACAGGAATGTCAGAGGAATATCTGACCATTGCAACAGAACGCATCAAAACTTGCTGAGGACAGACTCAAGGACTTAACAAGTATCAGATATTAATGCAGTTGAGCAGTAATTAGACATGGGAGTGGTTGCCATTCTTTGCGACAGGCTGAATGAGAAGGTGCACACTGACAGTCAAAGAGTAGGGAGTTTACATACGTAGAATGTAAGCATACATGCACAGGAGGAACCCCATAAGAACTGCACTAGTATTGAGTCCAGTGGGGACAGAAAGTTTCATTATTGAAGAAAGCGTATACCAGACGTAAAAACGTACAAGAAGAGGAGAGCAGGAAATGGTAGAATAGCACCAGAATCATCCAATATTGAGAGAGGAAAGGGGTAGAGCAATGAGTTCAGCTTCATCAAGGGAAGGAACAGGTACTGAACCATTTGAGTGGAAGAGAGGAAGCAGTAAAGTAACTGGAGTTTCTGATAAGGTGTCAGAATGAGTGGGAAGGGTTCTTTGCGATTAAAACGAATGGAGCTGTTTTTGACAAGACGATGGACAAACTCGGGGACGGAATATAAAGTAAAGTGTGTGATTCTTGTCAAAGTTATGTATTTTTTGAAAGCGATGTTTTTGCTTTCGACATAATCAGGGTAAGTGTAATTAATACGAGGCTGTTTGGCATTAGTCAGAAATTAGAGAAATATGCACTTCATGCCCAAGAAAATAACCTCTGTGGTGCACTGAACACATTCAGATGGCTCTTGGTCATAGAAGCAGTAATCGTTCCAGCGAAAATCGAAGTAGTATTGTCTGAAGGCCTCCCAGTCAACAGCATATTGCCACAGTACGCCATTTCTTTGGAGGGTACACAGACCTCACTGGAGTGACAGGAGAAGTTGCTGTTATTAGGTTGTGATTAGAGGAGCCTTGGGGAAGAAAATGATCAACTAAATAACGAGAAATACTCAGTTGTATGAAACACACAGTATATACGAGTATGCATGCAACGTCAGGTATTTTGGAACTCACTTCAAGTCAGTCAGGGAAACTGGTGGGGTGCAGTGCAGATTTCTGTTGATCATTAAGAAAGGGAATGAAGATTTCGGAGAAGGGGGAATGGAAATACTGCTTTCCAATTTGGAAGTGAGATAGTTGAAGGATTTTAGAAAGACATGAGAATCAGTAGATAAGTAAACAGCACAAAGGTATTTAGAGATTAGCATTTTAAGCACAGCCCGAGTGTAGATAATTCAGAAGGTTCATGTTCAGGAACACGTTAGACTGCTGTGGACATTCACACATCAACAACTTTGGCATAAATATAGCGAAAGTAAGAGGCTGCATACTACGGTTTGTTGCTTGTGGCCTCAGTTAGCCGAGTCTTGGTGAGGTGAATGGGGTGAGATTTAGACGAAGACAGATGGTGTTCAGCAGAGGAAAGTGGGATACTTGGACACAGTACAAGTGAAAAAGTGGAGGAAGTAAACACCAAGAAAGATAATCTGATGAAGGCTGTTCCACGTATTCTGTAGAATCCGATATTCTAGGGGTGGATGTTAGTAGAATGAAAGGGTTTCTCTCTCTCTCTCTCTCTCTCTCTCTCTCTCTCTCTCTCTCTCTCTCTCTCTCTTTTCTTTTTACCCATTACTGAAAATTTATCCGTAGGGTCAAACTGATACATGATAGTAGTGGAAGGTATGAATTACTTCTCCTTTCACTAATTTTGCCTACCTATTGTTCGTTCAAGTTTTAGCTGCCTGTACCACCAAAACATTGCTTTCCCTTAGCTTATAAAATACTTGACACAGGTAAAAACAGGAGAGTCAAGGCACCTCCCCCCCCCCCCACTCTCTGGATCCGCCACTTCACCCATTGCTCCCTCCCGCCCCTCCCCTGACCTGTAGTGGTTGGTGGTCCTGGCGGCGTGGACTGGCACTGGGACGGGTGTGTTGTGGGTGGCGGGCTGCTGGTGTGGGTGTGGGTTGCGGCCGTCCACCTCCCCCACCACGGATTGACTCCTCTTTGTCCGACCATTATGACCCCCAGCCAGACCTGTGGCAGACACACGTACTACATTATTTTGTTGTCAGAATGAAATGAAAGATACACATGAGTCTGAATGGGATCTGTGGCGAGCTGTGATCAGAAAGTTCTAGTAATGGCCTCATCAGTAAATAAAAGAATAGCTAGGGATTTGCACTAATGTTTGTCGTATATCAGTCCCTTTTAATCGCCACATACACATACCAGCCAACACAACACCACGAGCCGGTGCACCGCGACATGGGCAAGAATAAGGTTGTGTGTCCCTCCCATTGTTAATCTCAAATCAGATCCACTGATCCTCACAGGTGAATAAACGAGCATCGTGTCATTTCTTCTTCCAGTCTGGTTGTTTGGTGTGTACCAGATTCAGCGCTCTTATCCACGGTTACAACAAAGGGTGAAATGTAGCTTACGGATATGACTCAGAAACCAAAAGGCAACTCCCAGCATAAAACACCAATGCTTCCAACACTCTAAAATGCTCGTCAGTCAAGATACAAGCAAAATATCGGCTTGCTTTTTCCTTCCTTTCTTTTTTCTTTCTTTTTTTTTTTTTTTTACATGAGAGGAGTTGTGAATACAGAACTTCTTCCCAGATATTCTGATGTCATTACGACTTTCTGCCTGGAAATTATGAAATGTTTGTGCTAGGCAGAGATACAGACGAGGTAAGAGGTGGAATGGCGGGTGGCTGCTTCACCATGACAGTGCATCCAGCCACACAGCACTTGTTACTCGATAGTTTTTGGCCTTGAGAAAAATGTCTCCAGCACCACATAGATCTTACTCACCTGACAGAACACCGTGGGACTTTTGGCCGCTCCCTAAAGTGAAACTCGTGATGAGAGGACTTTCCTTTGACACAACTGAAGATCCCTAAACCAAAATAGCAAGAGGCCTCCCTGTAGGGCTTTCAGGTTTATTTTATCCCCGAGGTTAATCCCTCACCAGTCGTTCCGTCCTTACTAACCTAACCCAACCCAACCTAACTTCCAAATTATCCAGAAAGGCGTGAGAATGAATAGGTTTAAGGGGAATGAATAGGTTTAGGGGAAATGAATAGGTTTAGGGGGAATGAATAGGTTTAGGGGGAATGAATAGGTTTAGGGGCAATGAATAGGTTTAGGGGCAATGAATAGGTTTGGGGTTCGAATCGACTTCTTACCCCCTGTTGGAGGCCACTTCCATTGTAAACAAACCCAGCCTCAGTATCATATCAGTAATTTACATTGAATTTGGGTGCTGTGAATCAGTTACAGAACTTATATCTCTGTCATGATTTTCAGCGGATGTTAATGAAAGCTCAGGTAGACTTCGACTTCCTGCTGGAAGTCCATAGGCATAGCAGCCACTTCCAGAACGTATTCATCAATATTTATATCTGTACAAACAAATGACCACACACACACACACACACACACACACACACACACACACACACACACAAAATAGATCGCTTATTGAGTAGTTTACCCTGTAGTTAATAGTTTTCTGTGAAGGCTTCCGTTCGTTGAAGAATGCATTATTATTATTGGGGAACTATTCAAAACTAGTAATTCTCCAACTCGGTTGCTTGACTGACGATATATAGTTTTGTTAAATATAAAGCGTGCAATATTTAAACTACCAGACCAGATATTAAGCACTATATAGTTCTTTGATATCCATTTGCATATCCATATGAATATATTGTCTGTAGATTCCATGAACAAAGCACGTTAAAAATACCCACTGTTATCCAGGGCATGCCCACCTCTGACTCTGAAGCCCAGCCATTTATTCATTATCTGTTACAGAGAACCGAAGACCATAATCAATTTAATGTTGATATTTAACTTGGGTAAAGCAAAGACAAGTATGCTTTCTTGGTGAAGTTGCCAGATCAGACAAAATTATTACCGTATATGGTTGGTAGACGCAGAATCTCAAAAAAGGGTGGAGGGGAGGGAGCGCAAGACTAATTTTTTCTTCTTGGGAGGTGTGAAGCTGATGTGGAAGATAAACACGCAGATAAAGCATCATGATCTTGACCATAAACTCTAATACCCGACAGTGACTACGGCGTTTCTCTCCTTTTTACTCCTTGGCGACAACCATGCCTTTACCAATAACTAATACCACAACCAATATATGTCTCATCAGTATACATATCACAAACATACGAGTCCCTTATTGAGCGTCATTATTTTTTTTGTAACAGAACAGATGAAGGAAAAAAATTAATGAAATAAATAAAGTCAAAGTCAAACAGTGAGAAACTTTCATGAATGTATTTTTTAATCACTAACTCAGCATACTTACCGGAGACAGGAAATGGCATAGATGAAAATATAAACATGGGGGTGGGGGTACAATCTCTCTAGACCTTATCACCCCCAATCTAGATCCCTCTTTCTAACTGGTCTATCCTCATCGCACTAGTGGTATTGTAATGGCATTTTGTGGTGCCGAAGGTCCACCTCAGCATCACACACGATCACCAGGATACCGACTCTACTCTTAGTTCTTCTATGACTGAATGATACTTGCAAATTGGGGAAATATTTATTGTTGAGAGAGAGAGTTTGGTCTAAGCTGGAGAAAAATTTGTGATTTTGCTTGGCTAAACGTTGACACAGCCCTGCTACCTTGACTTTTGATCTTTTCCAAAAAACAGCAAGATAACTCACTGCCTGACCCTCTTCCGTTCCACTAAATTTGGTTAAAATCGGATAAAAACAATTTGGGTTATTTTGCTAACCGCGCGAGCGCGAGCACACATGCGCGCGCTCGCCGATGAAACCATAACGCGTGCTTTGGCTTCTGGAATACAGAATAATAATCCATCCATCATCCAATCCTACTTTGCCCCGTGAGGAGCGTAGGAGCCCGGGGCTAGGCAGTTGGTCCTGACATTTAAGATGAGAGTGACCAACCTCACTCATCCATGAGTGGCATTACGTGAACAATCAACCCCAACCACCCCTTCGATATAAACCTTCACCGGCTCAATCCGATTGGAGCACAATAATTACCCACTAAACCACCAGGCGCCAAAATTTGGTTATATGGTTACCACCCAGCGTAGTAAATGGTTTCCTGGTGTACAGGAAACCATTTGGCTTGTCACTCAGTGTAGAGTCACCCACAGGCAGAAGGAAGAGGAAAGAATGAAGGAAAGAAAGACAGAAGAGGGAGTGTAAAGTCACCCGTAGGCAGAAGGACGAAGAAAGAATGAAGGAAAGATATAAGAAGATGGAAGGATGGAGGAGAGGGCAGGGCAGACATCCGAGAGCAGCACTACATTAAGCGGATGGTGAGCGCCCCCACCTACCACAAAATAATAATAGTAATAATAATAATAAATACCATGCCGTTATAGAGAGTGCAGGAGGGCCAGTGCGTACAGTGTAATGTAGGTAACCAATTACTCGTTATCAGAGGGATTAGTGTGCCTGATAATTTGGACACATACACGAACCTGCTTAATCAGTGTCCTCGATAAACAAGTCACCAAAGCATTTAATTACTACTGGGTACTACATTGCATTGTCGTATTTTTTTAACGTTAATATTCACAGCAGTTTAGATTAGACGAGTCCATTTGCTGTATGAGTGGAGATAGAAGCTTAAACAGGCAATCTTATACACTGCTGAAGCTTAGGATGGTTTATAAATACCGTGCTTGGCTTAAAGTGATCAAGATAGTGGAATCGGGTTTGGCTCCAGTGACTGCTTGTTGCCGCCCCCACACCTAACCCAACCCTTCACCGCCATGACGCCCTTTGTTAGGTTGTCGCCATCATTACACGACTTTATCTTTCGTGTGACGCTGACGAGAAGCCTACACGTGGTAACGCTGTGCACCCTGGGTAAAGCGAAGCAGCCGCGGCGTCCAGAAGGGAACCAAACCTCATATCAAGGTCTAGAGACTTAGATCTTGGTATTAGGGAGTCTCTTTAACCGACGAGATATGGGCCATGGTTTGGCGGGAAATATTGAAATACTATAATGCCACTAAGCCTACCAGCGCCTGTGACTCATTCTCAGGCTTGTAATATCGTCTGGTTTGGGGGGATTATTACAAGTGGTCATTGCTACGATAATGTAATTGCTTGGTTTAGTTTTGCCACTTCCTGATCGGGTTTGTTCAAATTAGGACAGAGCTCTCGTACTGATGGGGTTAGTTGTTCTTGTTGTTCCTGTTGTTGTTATTGCCGCTGCATTTGAGTGAGGATGAAATTAAACATGCGTCATTGGAAGGAAAGAGTCATTGGTGATGCTACTATATTCACGGGCTCCTGTGACTCGCTGCCACCTCAGAAAAATGTTCTGCCGTCACCAGTGTTGTTTTGACCACGGGAGAGTTCACACATGCCGTCAGTAACCATGGGGGGGGGGGTACCAGAAACAAGTCAGCGATATACCATGATGCTGACTCACTGAAGGGGTGGGTTTAGTTACGTGGTTAGATAAGTAGTTTTCTGTTGGAGAGGACGTGAGTTCAATCCTACACTGGGGCATGAAGCAGTTTGAATATTTGAATTACGTTTAAACATATTTCACTGATCTTCCACAACATGTCATCAGTACACAAGAGAAGACTGGGGTGTAATGTACAGAATAAATCGCTAAGGAAGAGGCGTTACAGAATCTCCAGAACCATAGAATCTTGGGCTGCATTATTAAAAAAAAAAAAAAGGGGGGGGGAACGGAAATTATGCGTATGGAATCAAAGAAACCATTCAGACCGACGACGCAGGATATTCTATTTTATTTTTCAGACAGTTTTAGATGTAGCCTTCATTTTTTTTTTTTTTTTCGGATGATTTTGGTCACCTAGACATTTTTTTTTTCAAGTTATTTATACCCTTCACTTCTTAGTGGAGGGCTGGAGTGGAAAGATATATGAGAAAGGGGGTTGTGAATTTGAAGAGGGTAGCGTAATGGCGGGGGACGGCGACATGGAGGCGATTTGTTTGTGGCCACCCCTTACGGGATTAAGTCTTCTGGCTGTAGGCAGACAGATAGAATAGGTAGACAGATAAATACTCGCAGATAGACAGATACCCGTAGATAGATATATTTCTTGATGTATAAAGACCATTTTGACGCGTCTGCTTCCCCTTAGTCTAAATATTTACGGATCCAAGTGTTTGTGGTCAGAAGTATGGGCAGTGATACTAGGCTCGTTATCTGTTACCGGTATCGTCTTATCTCCTGCGAAGATTAGGACAGGAAGTGGCGAGAGGGTAGCGCTTCCGTCACGCCCTCGCCCTGACCTCCCCTCCGCCGCCAGAGAGGTCATCCTGAGAGGCAAGGTCAAGAGAGGGTAGTACAAGATGACTGCTGCGATGCTTGTTATTGACTGTTGTGTGTGTGGGAGCGTGGGAGGAATATGAATGCTGAAGATTGTTGTTGTTGTTAGTAGTAGTGGTAGTTATTATTATTATTGTTATTATTATTACTACTACTACTACCACTACTACTACTACTATTATTATCATCGCCATCATCATCTTCATTATTATTATTATTATTATTATTATTATTTATTATTATTATTGTTATTATTATTATTATTATTGTTATTATTTTATTATTATTATTATTATTATTATTATTATTATTACTACTACTACTACTACTATTACTACTACTACTACTACATTACTACTGCTACCGTACTACTACTACTACTGTGTCTGTATGGGTCTTTCTCGGCTATACCTGCTGGGACTCTGACCCGTATTGTCGTAGGGTATGGAGGCTCCCTAACACCTCTTCCTTAGCGATTTATTTTCCCGACTGCCCATTAATATCCTTATTTTTGCTTCTAGTATCGGGTAAGGGCGCTCCTCTAACACCTCTTCCTTAGCGATTTATTTTCCAGACTACTCATTAATATCCTCATTTTTGCGTAACCTAACCTAACCTAACCAACAGAAGATGAGAATATCTACTGTAAAGCTTATTTTAAGTTTTTCCCGGGTATTAACTTTCCGCGTATTTCCATCAGGTGTATATTTTAAACAACTGATTTTTCCAGTATCTTATAATAATAATAATAATAATAATAAAAAATACGTGAATTATCATGCGGACCTTTGGCCTATTGGTTCCTGGCCTTTGGTTCCTTCTTCCTTGTATTAAAAAAAAAAAAAATCACTCACGGCCACAGTACATCCGGCACCACCTGAGTTCGATTTTGGGAATGTCTGTGTGTGGGTGAGGGCGAGGCGTGTGCCCTGGTGAACCACAGCTGCTTCAAGCCTAACCTGCCCTGCTTCTGATGCTGTTACTATTCTGCCTCTAATGATTGTCACAACTCTATAACCAAGTGCAGGAGAGGAGAGTATAAGTATTTAGTTGAGGAGGAGGAGGAGAAGGAAGAAGAAGAAGAAGAGGAGGAGGAGGAGGAGGAGGAGGAGGAGAAGCATGGATTAGAGGATGAAGGGGGAGGAGGAGGAGAAGGAAGAAAAAGAAGAGAATGAATAGATGAGGAGGAGGAGGAGGAAGAATATGGATTACAAGACGAGGGAGGAGAAGGAAGAGGAAGAAGAGGAGGAAAAGGAGGAAGACAAAGAAGCTGGCTTACAAGCTGATAAACCAAGCCTACTGATAACCTGATATGAAACTGATACCGTCTTTAGTACATTGCTGGTCTCCTATGTAACACTTCTCTTGCCGCTTGTACACTTGTAATTTAGTAGTGTACAGTGATTGGAGGAATTAACAACGTAGCCACATTCACTCCAGTCCCCTAACACCTTTTCCTTAACGATTTATTTTCCAAACCACTCATTAATATCCCCTGGTTCGTGTCTCATGTCTTTTCAATATCGACATAGACTGCATGAATAACACACAAGAATATAGTAACGGAGCAGAGTCGGGAATAAATCGGTAAGGAAGAGGTGTTGAGTAAGCTTCCTAACTGTTCTCTAAAGGATCCAAAATTAACATATATTAATTTCCCAAACAACAGGAAGTGTAGTTCTTTTACTGAGCGAATTTTTTCATATTTTTTCGTGTATTTCCCAAAACTCAGGGGCAGGATAGGTAACACTGATTCTACATCCTTCCCATGGCACTTCTTCGTGACTGGCGCCATATTCTAGACTCGTATTCTCTTCGGTTATGGAGTTCCGTAGCACCTCTTCCATAGCGATTTATTTATGGGTAGCGGTTTTCCTTATGTACGTTATTTACGCAGACTTTGGCGATATTGAAAGGATTTATGTAACAGCATAGGACAGTAGGGTACAAGAAACAAAATAAATCGCTTGGGAAAAGGTGTTACGGAGTGTATTGACGAGAATAGGAACCATAGTGCTAATCTCGCACTGCGGATGACAATTTTAGGCCAAGTTGGAGTGAAAAGATTATAGCATCATATTCTGGTGTTAATCTATTGTAACAACTCAACATTCAAGATGGAGAGACGGCCAAGTTGGAGTGAAAAGAATATAGCACCATATTCTATTAATCTGTTGTTACAACTCATGATTTATAATGGAGAGATGGCAGTTTCAGACCACGTTAAAGTGAATGGAGTGCAGAAGTAATCGTTGGACTCACCACTCACTGAATGTCGTCTTATTTTGGTTTGCGTATCGTCCTTACTCGTCCTCCTCCTCTCCTCCTTGGGCTGCTCCTTCTCCGCCTCCCCCGCGCCCTTCGTCAACTTCTTCCACAGCCACATCTTTCCTCCCTATCTCCCTTTCTCTCCTCCTCCTCCACTTCCTCCTCCGGCTTCTCTCTCTTTTATTTCTTTTATTTGTTGAGTTGTCTTCCCTGCTTCTTCATTTTCGTCTCCATCTGCAATCCTACTGCCGGTCAGACCACGAGATTCAGTTCGTTTTCGCCTTGTTCCTGTTGACCAGCCGTGAAATTAAGGACTTGGATGTTGAATTCGGGTCGTGTTCTAGTGGAAAATTGAGACTTAGAATATATATAGCCCGTCTGCCTTGATAATAACACCCGTGCAGTCGAAAGGAGAAATATTTAAATCTTTATTGTGCTTTCCATGTCAGTCACTTAGTTAATTCGTTTCCTCGCCGGCCGCCCTTTCCACCGTCCCCCTCCTTCCTTCCGACTTCTGGGTCTTCTCAATATCAGTACAGTACGTCAAAATAACTTATCGATATAGTGGTAGTCTTTATTTTCCCTTCTTTGTATTTTTCTTTATTTGAACTAAAATTTACGTAATTTTCTTCGTATTTTATTATTTCGTAACAGTCACTGCAAAAATTTATTTGGTTAACGTTTTCGCTGACGTAATTTTTTCATATTTTTGCTATTTTGAGACGATTTATGGAGGTTCTAAGAGGTTTTTCAAATTAGATGGGTTAGATACAGCCACCACTAACCCATTCACTGACTGGGGGTTGAACTGAATAAAACCGTCTGTTGATAGCCGAATTAAAATGATAAACACGTCTTCGGACTGAAGTGTTGATGTTTGAGACGATACTAGATTCCCTGATAGTTACAATTCTGGGTATGGAAATCCGCAGCACTTCTTCGTGATTAGTAAGTCACCTGTTGGTCTAGTGGTCAGGACGTCCCAGTCGGAATGACATCCTTGCATAAGTTCGATTCCCGAGAGGTGACTGGATTTTTTTTTTTTTCCCCGATCCTGTAATGCCACCAAGGGAAGTAGGCTGGTCATCTACCCTTAACTGTTCTGGAATACAGCCAAGCCTCGGGACCCTACGCCTGGAAGCGGGTAAAATGGGATGGGCTGTTACCGCTTTGCTATAACGGTACGAAATTTCCCTGAGATTACTGCAAGTTTTGGCTGTATAGGTAAACAAAAGCAGATCCAGTCCTAAAATGGCGATTCAGATCTTGTCATTTTTTTTTCTTTTTATTTGGGGGGGGGGGAATCCTCTCACATCCCCTTTTCTTATTATTATTATTATTATGATTTTCTGTTTGACTCACCCGCACTTGCCGCAATAAAATTTAGTCCCGTATTCTTATAAAAATTAGTCCCGTATTCCCTTCACAACACAGCCACCCCTGTCATTATGTCCAGACCCTCTCTAGATGACACTTTTTAACACCCACTGAACCTAGGTTTCTTGAGTTTTAAATGGATGTGGTTTGAGTCGTTTAACACATGGAAATAGCCAGTCTTTTTCACTAGATTTGGAAGCCGAAACTAGAATATCTGAAAATTTAACTTATTTTTCACTGCACGTACGTATTTCAGATTGAATGTATATTTTTGAAAAGTACTTTGCAAGATACGCTAAAAGTTCCACACGCTTCTGTAATCACATTCATCTGGCAACTCAAGATTTGGATATTTGATGGATTTTTCTCATATTGTAATTCACAGACGTATTTCAGATCCTGTGGACACGCCCTCACAAATTATTTTTCACGGTATAATATCAGTTTTGATCTGTAGTCTTTTTCACTGGGGTTAGCAGAATAAAAGTTGGATATTTGATGCGATTGTCTACTGTTTCTTCACTTCAGCCATATTTCAGATTCTCATAAATTATTCTACACGACACGATTATTGCTCTTCTCTTTGGTCGTTTTCATAGCGATGCGCCTCAAAGTACACATCAGACGTGGATATTTGTCGGATTTATCAGTATTCCAATTCAAGAACGTATTTTAGATTCACTGCCACCGCTTTCGCATATTATTCCACACGTTACGGTTGCTAGTTTGTCGTGTCGGTCGCTTCCACTGGGTCTGGCTGCCAGGTAGACGAGACTGGGGCGACGACAATGTTATCAGCAGGCAGTGATAAGCCCCGTCATCTTATCTTAACTAACTCACGTAATAAGAATGCATTAAATTTGACGGGACTGGCTGACGAGGGAATGAAAATGGCTGCTCTTCATCGCGGAACTAAGGATGTAAAAATATAAAAACTAACAACTGGTGTGGTAATAATACTGAATTCTGATTGGTTTACATTTTCCTGTGATATTTTAAGTACAGTGCAGGAAGAGTAACGTTAGATGAAGATGAAAAGAGACAGTACGCAGCTAAAGACGATGCCAACAGCGGAAACGGATGACTGATAAACAAAGCGCGGAAAGGAAATTAAAATATTGCTCTTTGCCTCCACCCCTCCCACTCATACTTGCCTATTTCCTCTCTCTCTTTCGCCATGATTTTGAGGCTACTGTAAACCCTTTCAATTCGAGGACGCCTTTTTTTTTTTTTCCACTTTACTCAGGCTAAAACCAAAACCAGACGATTAACAGCTTACGTGAAATAGTTTATACTGGAGGGGTTAATGAAGGTTATGAGAGACTGACGAGGAGAGTGCATGTGAGTGAGGTGGAGGGGGGGAGAGGGAGGGGGAGGCCAAGGATGAGATGGATGGAGTGGAGAAGTATATGAGAGAAGGGGATGTGAGCTGGGAGCAAGGTAGTGAAATGGTGGGGGACAAGGCGACATGGAGACGATTTGTTTGTGGCCACCCCTTACGGGATTAAGGCGTCTGGCAGTAGTTAGATAGATAGATTTATAAAGTCTGCAGTTCGAAAGTCTCTCTTGAAGGTAGCAAGAATGAAATAATACATACGTTATTGGAGAGAAGTCTGTGTGTGTGTGTGTATGTGTGTGTGTGTGTGTGTGTGTGTGTGTGTGTAGCGATTTTATTCTGCTTAGGGGTTTACTGAGAGTACTGATGAGGAATAGGAAAGTAAACATATAAAAAACTAGAATAAAAAGTTTCTGCATAACAGAATTGTGATCACTCTAACGTACGGAAGTGAAGCTTGGACTATGTTGGAAGGACAGAAATCAAGAGTAAGAGCAGTGGAAATGAGTTACCTGAGAGGGGCATGTGGAGTTACGTGGCGAGACAGACTAACGAAGAAGTAAAGGAACATTGTGGTGTTGATATGGTTGTGGTAGATATTAGGTTTTGCCATGTGGAGAGGTGGAGAATGAGAGACTGACTAGGAGAGTGTATGTGACTGAGGTGGAGGGGAATGGAGGAGGGGGAGACCGAGGATGAGATAGAGGGGTGGGATGGAGAGACATGAAAGAAGGGGGAACGATGAATTGGTGAGTTCATAACGGTGATGGTGACATGGAGGCGATTTGCTTGTGGTCACCCTTATACAGTATTAAGACGTCTGGCTATAGATAGACAGATAGATAAAAGAAATAGATAATGTACACCCTCATTGACCCTTTCTGTTGCAAATTAACTAAAATCGTCAACACAAAGGAAGATAAATTTGAAAGTAAGTGACATCATCGGAGTGAAGCGGCTAACCTGGCCTACAACTGCCACCTCCTTCTTGGGTGCTGAACATGAACACGAGAATATGGTGCTAGTCATGAAGACGTGCTGTGGCAAGAATAATGGCGCCGTAGCAGTAGTAGTAGTAGTACTAGTAGTAATAGTAATTGTAGTAGTAGTAACAGCAGCAGTATAGTAGTAGTAGTAGTAGTAGTAGTAGAAGTCAATCAATCAATCAATCGTCTTTATTTCGTATCTCGTGATACATAAAATATAATACATTTCATCATCATAAATACTATAGATACTCCTTTACAATTGAATTTAATAAAATATTTACAATAAATAAATCCTTAACAATCAGATCGAGGAGTTGATCCAATTTCATTAATTAAAAAAAAAATAAATAAATAAATAAATTCAATATATACAATTTGCATACCAACACATTCAGTATCAACTGTTATACATCTTTTTCGAAATTTACATTAACACACCACTTATTTCCTCATGGTTCTGCACCCACTGAATTCTGGCATTTATAATGTCCACAGAGTTATCCAATATATCTATCTCATATTTATCATAAAAATATTTCAATAAATGAGGA
This sequence comes from Coenobita brevimanus, assembly GCF_032717465.1. NCBI lineage: Eukaryota > Metazoa > Arthropoda > Malacostraca > Decapoda > Coenobitidae > Coenobita > Coenobita brevimanus. Next base: position 25,187,004 of record NC_136992.1, read on the forward strand.
ACATGGTGGCCAGAGGACTGATAAAATAACCTAAAAACCGCATTATTCTTTCTACTTAGGGCTTTACAATACCTAGCTTGCACTAGGGCAACATGGTGTCTAAGTAAAAGTAGTCCTGCTGCCTTGGATATACTATGATTACTTATTAATCTTGGGACATTATATATTTTCTTAAGAGCATTTGCAAATGCACTTTCAAAGCTTCTGAATACATTGCTTTTAAGCATATCTTTCATATTCCAAATACTTAAACCATAGTCAGGGACACAGTATGCTTTAAACAAATACAGTAACGTCTGTGCATTAACGTTCTTAAATTTTCTAATTACTGAATTAAATTTAGCATAAAATGAGTTCAATCTGAAATAAATATCTTGATTATCAGAAAAGTTGTCTTGAATTACATGGCCTAAATATTTGTATTCATTTACCACTTCATAACAATTTAAATAACGGATACCTTGTGCCTGTTTCTTATTATGTTGAAATATAACAATTTTTGATTTATCATTGTTAATTCTTAAATTAAGACTATTAATATTCTGTTCAAATATGTCACACAAATATAGAATATGCTCTTCACTATCAGCTAGTAATGCTATATCATCAGCATATGCAATTGCATTCAATCTAACAACCCCAAGGCAGCAACCCACATCTGTTTCCGTCAGGGTTTTTAAAACATTATCTATGTACAGTTTAAAAAGTAAAGGAGAAAGAACTCCTCCCTGCCTCACTCCTTTATTAATTATATGATACATTCCTTTACTCCCATTCCATGTAATTCTTGCTAACTGGTTTCTTAAATATCTCATTAAAGTTAATGTTAAGTCAGGGTGAACTCCTTTATCCAGTAAAATATGACCCAATTTAAAATGATCAACATTATCAAAGGCCTTTGATAGATCCATAAAAGCTATGTATGATTTTCTGCCTCCTTTTGTATATGACCTAATGGTTTCTTTTAATAAAAAACAAGCATCTCTTGTAGACATTCCATTACAGAAGCCAAATTGTTTGGAATCAAAAAATACACTCTCACTTAAAATATTTAAAAAATGAAGTTCTAAAATTTTTAAAAGACAAGATGAAACCATTACTGGTCTATAGTTAGCAGAGTCCGCTGCATTACCCTTCAGATCTTTCACTATGGGAGTGATATCACCCTTTAACATTTCAACAGGTATGTAACAATGAGTAAAACAACTGTTGATAAAATGTGTTAAAATATTTAAAAACTCCACTGAAGCATGCTTTAGTAAAAAGAATGTAATCCATCATGCCCTATTCCATCATTCAATGACTTAATTAACACAGAAAGTCTTTCAACTGATATGCATATATGAAACTTTCTTTTAATTTTCCACCTTTCTTTCAATACTGTGAGAAAGGAGTCCTCTTCATCACCACTACTAACATCTCCAACTCCTCTGAGCATTCTTCCATTAAAAATGTTTATTATTTCCTTATCATTACTGGTCCCATCAACTACTTTTGATGACCTTATTTTATTACTTTGTTTCTTGATTTCTATCCAAAGGCTGTCATATTCTTATTTAAGAATTTTTCTTCCACAGCCTTTGATCTTTCATTAATTTCTTCCTTCTTGCACTTAGAGAGTGCTAATTTAAATTCTTTCCTACTACCAACCATCTTCATGTACTCCTTTGAATTTCTTTCTTTTCCCTTTTTCAACCATTCCATGTAGTCACAGCGTGATCTCTCATACAGTGTTTTAACATTTTCTATTCCAACCAGGAATAATTCTGTGTTTATTTTTTCTTACCCTCATACCCTTATATTTCTTAGTACGAGATGATAATGAAGAAATCAGTTGCTCATAAAAAATATCAAGTTCTTGTATATGCTGCTTACGTTGGCATCCAGTAACCTGGCAACTTAATGTTTCAAGAGCAATTAACCTTGTCAAATCATTATTAACATCTTTTTCTATTGTTTTAATATCATCAGCACTTAGGCTGTTCCAATTTAAAAAGTCCTCACTAACACTTGTTTCTCCCTGGCAAAATGTACCAAGGCATTCTTCAGGGCAATTTATGTACATACATACAACCATTGGTAAATGGTCTGATCCAATAAAAGAATATAACACCTGTATATTAGAAATTATAACATTTTTGGAATCTCTACCTATAATATGGTCTAACCATTTTGTGTAGGAGTTGTTGTAAGGAATAAATGTAAATGTGTTAATATCAAGCATATCATAATCAAAACATTTCAGGTCATTTCTCCTAATAAAATTGCTGAGATTATTCCATGCTCTACCTATAAATGGGTCTGCATTAAAATCTCCTAAAAAATACACATTATCATAGCTATAATTAATTAAAACCTGCTCCAACTTACTCAGTGACTCCAAATAAAGTTCAAGGGTGACATCCTCCCAAACATCACTTTTTACATATACATTTACCAGTAATACTGTGAAACCTCTCACTGACAATTCCAAAATTGTCATATTTGCTTCAAGAGATATAACTTTAACTTGAAAGGAAGCATTCTTTTTCCACAGACAAACAAGCCCTCCCTCACATCTTCCTCTAAATGATTTAACTGATTTCTCTGAATAGCCAGCAGCAGATCCCACACCCATATACCTTTCATCAATAAAAGCAATATCTCCTAGCCTATCTTCTTTAAGAAATGATTCTTGCAAAAAAATAACATCATAACTTCCATCTGCAAGTGAGCGCACCACATCTATGTTTTTCCTTAATGAGCAACAGTTGTAAGTACAAATAGTAATATCCATAATGATGTAGGGTACAGTATTATGCTTCTCTATACTACAATATTAAAAATGCACACAAAAAAAAAATACAGACAATGAAGCTTAAAAGTACCAGAAAAAGTCCAGTAAAAAAATAAAAAATAAATAAACTCCTATCTAAAATTATCTATGAAAGAAAAAATATAAAAAAGAAAGGTTCAATATAGGATGATAAAAACTGAAGCAAAAGGAGGCAGATAGTGAAAAAAATACATATACATATATACATATATATATACACATACATAGACACATACATACATATACATATACACACATACATATACATATACATACACATATACATACATATACATACACACACACACACATATATATGTATATAAAACTCCAATAATAAAATACCAAAAGATTAAAAAATATGCAATAAAATAATAAAGTCTAAGATATTCTGTAACCATAAAATACCCACAGTATAACAGAATGCAAAAGTACACAGTAATGTTAAAAATACTATACACAGTAGTCAGTAAATCAACTGAAGACAAAAGTCAAGATAATAAAAAATATTAAAAGTTGTAGACAGTAAAAAAATATCTATATATAAGTATCTAAATCGAATCTTTGTTTAAGGTCCCCCTAGACTTATTATAAAACTTATCTAAAACAATGTCCTCTGGCCATAAATCTCCGTTAAATAATTTATCTCTATCTGTAGCTCGTACAGTAATCTTATAAGCATGGAACTCCTCTGATCTAATTTGCAGTTTCTCAATGTTTATTACAGAAATATTAAAAACACTATAAATAAAATTCTTTATACTGTCAACAGAGACTTGTTTATCTACCCTCCCCAAGAATACATCCAAAGTTTTTTCACTGCTTTAATATCATGCCCACCACTCTTCATTGAGCCTGTTACACCTCTAAACTGAGGTCTTTTCATTCTAGGTCTTCTTCTCTCAACAAGCTGCCACTCACCAAGTTTATCATCACTGGTATTATTCATGGTCTGCTTTTGAAATTGCTTTGCTTCCTGTCCAGTAACATTATTATCACTCTCTTTTCTCAGTTGTGATCTCTTTATTTTGGTTATTGCCCCAGCAGTGGAGTCTATGACAGGCATATTAGGAGTGCTTGTCCACCAACCTTCTGTCACACCTCTTCCCTTACTCCCTGCATCACACAGTCCACCACCTTCCCTGCCCATCATACCAGATAACTCTTTACTCTCCCTTTCTGTAATAGTAATAGTAATTGTAGTAATAGTAACAGCAGCAGTATAGTAGTAGTAGTGGTGGTAGTAGTAGTAGAAGTAGTAGTAATAGTAACACAGGATCATCTGAAAGCGAACCCAGAAATCTGCAGGCTGAAGTTGCCCTCCTCCTGCAATCCATCATCACCCTGCGTGAGGGGAAGGGCGTTTACCTTGCCAGACAGTCGCGCCGTCCAGCCATATCAGTGCCACCGCCTGAAGGAGCCCTCTGAAAGAATAGAGGCGCCCTGGTGAGGTCCTATGGTGTCCCCGAGCTACGAAAAATCTCCAAAAAAGACGAAAATTTAAATAATCTCTGGTTTACATGATTCGTCCTTAGCTGTATAAATCCCCTGGTGTTAGCTGGACCAGAATACCAGTTACCGTTAGCTGTATAAATCCCCTGGTGTTAGTTGGACCATAGTTACCGTTAGCTGTATATAAATCCCCTGGTGTTACCTGGACCAGGAATACAGGAATTACGATTAGCTTTTTTTTTTTCAATGAAAGGAAGAAGGAACCAAAGGCCAGAAACCCGCATTAATTTTTCCCTCCAAGAAAAATAAAATCAAAATTATACTAAAAAAAAAAAAGAGTCACCCTTATCATGTATCGTCCTAATTTTTTATTTATTTTTTCTAATGCAAGGAAGAAAGAACCAAAGACCAAAGCCCACAAAATTGTTCCCTCCAAGAAAAAATAAAAGCAAATTAACAGAGAGCCAAATTCAAGATCCGTTCATTTCGAGATGCCTGGACACACTACTTTTGAAAGACTGGAGGTGGTAGGCAGTAGGTAATACAGACAGAGGGAGACAGTTCCAGAGTTGACCTGTTACTATATTATTTGACCCAACACAGGACGGTTTGACCCAGTTCGAGTTGGGTCGTAGGAGCAAGAGTGTTAAAATCGTCACCATCGGCTTTCCCATGGTGTGTATAACTAGAATTCTACCCCCAGCTAACACCGGACGGATTTTATCAAGCGGAGTGAGTTACAGCTAGAGGATTGCAAGACGATTTTATTCAGAGGGGTTAGCAATTGCAAAAGCCACGTTGTTCTTCTTTGTTATTGTGTATATCATCTTTAAACAATGTCTTAATAAGTCCTTGAAAGTATATATCCAACTTTTTATTCGGGGTCTTTGTTTACATTTCATCACAAACCTCAACATCCTGGAAAATGGCGCCGAATGATGGCGTGCACAGGGATGGAGAGAGAGAGAGAGAGGTGAGGGGAGTGCATACCTCTTACCGCTTATTACACTACCTACCTGCCCGCCACTACAGGATGAAGTTATATTACCTGTCTGAACACTAGGCCCTCTGAAACACGTGAACACATTGGTTTTATCTACCGAAGAAAACTACCAGATGTGACACTGATCAGCCACAAATATTGGCTATCGTTCAGCGGCGACACTTTTAGACCTATTCAGTGATATGATATAGTTGTTTGAAGCCAGAAAAAAAGACAAGGATTGAGGATTTTATTTAATTTGTTTTTCCTTCTTTTGTTCATCTGTAAAGAATAAGTAAATATAAACCTTTAAGGTGAATTAAATAATCCTCCTTAGTTTGGCTGAAATGGACTTCAATGCTCAAAATTAAGGCAATGGCACTTCACCTGGAGTCCCTCCTGTTGTCCTCAAGAACTGTGCTTCTGTGCTTACACCCTGCCTAGGTAAACAATTTCGCTTTTGTCTGTCAACTTGTACCTTTCCTTCTTGCTGGAAGTTTGCTCTCATTCAGCCAGTCCCAAAGAAGGGTGACCATTCCCAGCCCTCTAACTATTGTCCAATTGCTTTAACATCCTGTGTCTCAAAAGTTTTCGAGTCTATTCTTAACAGAAGAATTTTAAATCATCTTTCCTATCACAACCTTCTTTCTGATTGTCAGTATGGGTTCCGTCAGGGACGCTCCACTGGCGATCTTCTCACCTACCTTTCAGACTCCTGGTCATCCTCCTCTCGGAACTTTGGCGAAAGCTTTGCCATTGCACTTGACATCTCAAAGGCTTTCGATCGAGTCTGGCATAAATCTTTAATTTCCAAACTGCCCTCTTACGGTTTCTATCCTTTTATCTGTGCCTTCATGTATAGCTTCCTTTATGGTCGTTCTATAGCTGCTGTTGTAGACGGCATTCGTTCTTCTAGATCTGTCAACAGTGGTGTTCCTCAGGGCTCTGTCCTATCACCAACTCTCTTCCTTTTATTCATCAATGACCTTCTAAGCTGTACATCTAACCCTATCCACTCATACGTGGATGATTCCACCCTTCATCTTTCCATTTGGTTCCCTCACCGTCCATCTCAGCAGTTACTTCAACAAACAACAAACAAGGGATGAGGCTATGGCACACCTAATGTCTGACTTGGCTCGTATCTCTGACTGGGGTAAAAATAACCTTGTTGTTTTTAATGCATCAAAGACTCAGTTTTTACACCTATCAACCCGTCAAAATCTTCCGCAGGTATACCCACTAATGTTTAATGATATTCAGCTTAATCCTGCATCATCCTTGAACATGGGGTTTCATTCACACGGGACTTATCTTGAAAAGATCATATTGCATCTCTTGTAAAATCTGCTTCCAAGAGATTAGGTGTGCTAAGCCGACTCCGTGCCTTCTTTACCCGTGTACAGTTGTTGACTTTATACACGGGTTTTATTCGCCCCTGTTTAGAGTGCAACTCTCATGTGTAGGAAGGCTCCCCACATACAGCTCTTTAAAGGGTATTCGTCTCATCAACTCTCCTCTTACTGGCTGCCTTCAACCTCTGTCTCTTCGCCGCACTGTTGCATCATTATCTCTTTTCTGTCGCTACATCAGTGGTCACTGCTCCTCTGAACTGTCTGCTTGCATCCCTCCATCTCTACGACGGGCGCGTAGCACCCGTCTAGCAACAAACTCTCATCCTTTTTCTGCAAAAGTTAACTGTTACTCCCAGTCCTTCATTAATGCAACAGGTCAGCTCTGCAACTGTCTCTCTCTCTCTCTGTATTTCCTACTTCCTATGATCTCCAGTCTTTCAAACACAGTGTGTCCAGGCATCTCGAAATGAATGGATCTTGAATTTGGCTCTTTTGTGTTGTTTTTGTGTTTTTTCTTGGAAGGAACGTTTTGCGGGCTCAGCCTTTGATTCCTTCCAAGCATTAAAAAAAAAAAAACGCAACTAACCATGCATAAAGAAAACACCCAAGGTCTTCAGTGCCCTTTGTAATATGTCTAACACTGAGAGAGAGAGAGAGAGAGAGAGAGAGAGAGAGAGAGAGAGAGAGAGAGAGCAATGTAAATGGCAGAGCCTTACCCACATCGCGAAAAACATACCGCACACCATAACATAAGTTCACCTTAATTACTGTTGATATGATGACAGGACTACGAAAAAAATACTTAAGTCAGGTTACCTTACTAATACTAGTTTTCTTTTATAGTTCACACACTGCGTTTTCTTCGTAATCCAGCGGGAGTGCGACTGAACATCAAGTTTCATGCAGATTTCAGTATGTGAATTTTATCCGCACATGGTTTTTAATTCGATTTTTAATAAGAAATCTAGACATGACGCAAATTACCCCTGTCAAGAAAGAGCCGGAGATTAAATTTCAGTGCCTGCCGGGGGACTATGGGTGATGGGCGTGCTGGGGGTGTGCGTGTTTGCCAGCTCCCACGCCCACACGCGGCCGTCACTGCAAACGTCGAGGGCCTCTGATCACACCTACAGCATCAGGGGAAGGTTTGGCCTCTCCCATAGTTTCTCGGCCACGGAGAGTGACGGGGAAGGACAGAAACCTCAATATGAGACACGAACATGAGTGGCAGTACTATCATAGTGGCGTGGCCAGGGCAGCACCACGTGTGAATCAAGGTCCAATTAGGTAACTTGATGTGAATGATAAACAGGACGCGGCGTCAGCAAATGTCGGAGCACGGTAGAGGCCGCCGATGCACTACCTGTTGGGAAAGTGATGGAATGTGGTGAAATAGAGGAAAATCGTGATATCAGAGTGAAGCTGAATTTCGTCTCGGATTGTGAGCTGTCCGTCTCACTAAAAGCTGTGTGGACTGTTTCTGTGGCAAAACACTTTCCTGAATCTGAAACCCTGTTTTAAAAAATGTAAAAGTCATCCGTATGTGACAGAGAGCAGTGGCCATGTTGTGGATTATTTGACCAAGGATGGATTTACTGGCGTGGTTTTGGATGCTGTAACCAGTCGTCCCCAGACCAGGATTATAAGTCATAATGTTCCGGTCTCATGGATGGTGGAGGGTCTTGAAGCTCCAGAAAACGTCCTGTGGATGAAGAAAAGAATGATTGGTAAATATCCGAGGCCACAGCTTATTGCTCTGTTACAAGGGGAAATTCTAAAGACAGTAATTAGGGTACTGGGATAGGGGAGATCTGAACGCTGTTTCGGAGCCTGACTTCTACTACCTCTGTAGCAGGTAGGGTTATCTGGCATGGAAGTGTAGTGCAGCATACAGGTGTCGTTTTTGTGCTGGGAGGCGTGATGACAACACCTTTCCGTAAAAACACACACACACACACACACACACACACACACCCAAGTGCTGCAACTGTGGAGGGGAACAATACCAACTCGCCCTGTGTCGGACCCAAACCAAGGAACGACCCTGGTATTACGACACACTGCAGCTCAGACCCAAGTCGGACGACCGCCACTGTCGCTACCGAGCAATGTTTGGAAGGTCCCTTTACAGACCTCGGACTTCCCGCAGCTAGGGAAAGCAACTACTGCTGCTGCTAGATCTGTGCACAGTCAGCCACCAGTACGTCCTGCTGCATCCTTGGCAAGTCAGCTTCCAAGTCGCGATCCCAGTCAGCATGAAAACATTCTTCAGGCTCTCTACTTGGCTGTACAGGATCTGTTTCGGAGACTCAGCGAGTCGAGATGCGGTTGCAGCGACAGGAAGACTACATTATCTAGCCTGACAGAAAATGAAAATTCTGCAGCTGCGTGTGACACGGCTGAGGCTTCCAGTCTTGAAGATCATGGCTGTGGAGTAGAGCGTGTAGATACACAGGAACACGGAGGGGACTCGTGTAGGGGGGAAGACCAGGACAACTTTCCCTGCTTGGGTTGAAGAGAATGTTAAAGGAAGGTTCGGTGACGTACACCCTTGGTTGGCAGGATTTTCAACAATGATGTTTTTTTTTTGTGTGTGTGTGTGTTTTTTTTTTATAAGAAATTGCCCTGCAATGGATAGCTCTGTCTGTGCCTTTCTGACCTGACCCGCTTTAGTGACTTACACTCTTACGTTGTAGTACATAAACCTGACTTGGTCGCCATACAGGAGGTAGGGCGTGATGTGCCCCACCTGAGGTTGCAGTGTTTTCAACTTTGATCAGGAGGAAGGCAGCTCAAGGGCTTGGCAGTGTATGTTAAGTCTTTCTGTTACATTCCTTGAAAAAGGTGTTTGTAATGGAACAGGGAGTATACTTGTGTGCTTGCACCTTGACAGTATACTTGTCTATCTATCTATCTATTGCCAGACGCCTCAATCCCGTTTGGGGTGGCCACAAACAAATCGCCTCCAAGTCGCCCTGTCCCCCGCCATTTCACTGCCCTGCTCTCAACTCACACACCCCTTTCTCATATACCTCTCCACCCCATCCCTCCATCTCATCCTCGGCCTCCCCCTCCCTCTTCCCCCCTCCACCTCACTCACATACACTCTCTTCGTCAGTCTTTCACCCTCCATCCTCTCCACATGGCCAAACCACCTCAGTGTGTTCCTCATAATGCTTCCTATCACATCCACATCCACACCACAACGCTCCTTTATATCCTCATTCGTCAGCCTGTCTCTCCATGTAACTCCACAGGCTCCTCTTAAATAACTCTCTCACTCTTGACTTGTGTCCTTCCAACAACGTCTAAGCTTCACTTCCATACGTTAGAGCTGGTATCACAATACTGTCATGTAGTAACTTTTTCACTTCCATGCTCACTTCCCTGTTTCTTATCACTGCTTTCAAAGAACTAGCAACCTTTATTCCCTGCTGTACCCCTTCAAGCACTTCACCCTCCAAACCTCCATCCTTACTCATCACACTACCCAAGTACTTAAACGTACTCACATTTTCCAATTCCTCACCATCCAACCTCGCTGTCCATTCACTGACTTCACCTCTCTCAAAGACCATCACTTTACTCTTCCCTACATTCACCTTTAGATTCCGTTTCTTACACACTCTCCCAGACTCATCCACCAAGCCTTGCAGCTCCCCTTCGTCTTCACTCAACAACACAGTATCATCTGCAAACAACAGTACAGGGAGTTTCCAAACACTATCCTCTCTCACCAGGGCCACTCCAACATCCACTACCCTACCTTGTACCTCTTTTATTACCCCATCCATGTACAGATTGAACAACCATGGAGACATGACACATCCCTGCTTCAACCCAACTTTCAAAGAGAAAAATTCACTTAGTTCACCATCCACACGCACTGCAGCTTTCGCATCATCGTACATACTCTTCACAGCATTCAACAACTTCCCATCTACTACATATATTCTTAACACTTACCACAATCCTTGTCTATTCACCCTGTCATATGCTTTCTCCAAATCCATGAAAGCCGCATACAACTTCTTTCCCTTCTCTAGAAACTTTTCCACTAAAGATCTAAGAATGAATATCTGATCTACACAACCTCTTCCCTTCCTAAAGCCTCCCTGTTCTTCTCCAACTAATTTCTCTGTTCTTTCTCTAACTCTGTCAATAAGTATCCTACCATACACATTTCCTATTATACTAAGAAGACAAATGTCCCTATGATTACCACACACTTCTTTTTCCCCTTTTCCTTTGTACAAGGGAATAATTATACCTGACTTCCAATCCTCCGGGACTCTACCTTCCTCCCAGGCCAATCTGCACATCTTCCACATCCATTCTACTACTATCTCTCCCCCATGCTTCAGCATTTCACCACACACTCCATCAATTCCTGGGGCTTTCCCCGATTTAACTTTCTTCATTGCTTCCACAACTTCTATCCTACTGATTTCTTCCTGTCTTCTCACCTCCCTCCTTCTCCCAGCCATTCCCCAGCCACTTATACTCGCATTACTTCCATCCTCGACAGTATGTTCAACAATTCCTTAAAGTGTTCTCTCCATCTACTCACTTTTTCTCCCTTCTCCACTAGTAATCTACCATTTTTATCTTTCACTCCCCTGCTAACTTCACTTCCACCCTGTCTTACTCTTTTCACCTCTTTCCAGAACATTTTCTTACAGTCCCTCCACTTTCCACTCATATTCCTTCCAATTTCCTCATCCACTCTCTTCTTACTCTCTCTTACTAATCTTTTCACCTCTCTTTTTCTTTCTACATATAACTCTCTCTTCCGCCTCTCAACTTCTTCCACGGCCCTATTTCTCATCCATTCATTGTATGCTTTCTTCTTTTGTGCCACAGCCTGTCTCACCTCTTCAGTCCACCACGCTGTTCCTTGCACCCCCCTCCGTCTTCTCTTCCTTCCACACACCACATCACATGCTGCACATAGTTCTTCTGTAAATATCCTACACACACCTTCCACGTCTCCCATCTGCTCCAATTCATATTTGCCCAATCGTTCCTCCACTTCTCTCTTATACTCTGCCTTTTTCTCATCCTCTTGTAACCTTTCCACTCTCCTTGCAACTACTCCTTCCTCTCGTCTTTCCCTTCTTCTATTCCTCCATCTTACTTGAATTCTAATTCTGGCCACCACCAAGTAGTGGTCAGAAAGTCCACTCCCCCAACCTCTATAAACTCTTGCATCCATTACACATCTTCGCATCCTTTCATCCACACACACATAATCAATCATTGCCATCCCTTCATTCAGTTCACCACCCACCATTCTCATCACTCGCCATGTATACCTGTGGATCATTTTATGCCTGGAGAGGGTATTGGCTATCACCAACCCCCTCCCAGCACAAATGTCCACTAACGCACTCCCATTCTCATCTATCTCAGCAGGCACACCCCACTCACCAACTATTCCATCCACCTTCACATTCCCAACTTTACCATTCATATCACCGATCAAAAACACTCTCTCATTCCTTCTAAACTTTTCCATGCACACTTTTACATTTGTCCAGAACTCTTCTCTCACTCTTCTAGCACGATCTTGCGTTGGCGCATACATACACACAATCGCCCACATTTGTATTCCAACTTTCAACTTTACCCACACAATCCTTGACCCAATTGATCCATACTGTCTTATGCTCCTCTTCCATCTTTTACTCACAACTATACATACTCCTTCCTTTGCCCTCTCATTCTCACCTACTCCTGCACATATACCCCATCCATACTCCCATTCTCTCACACTTTCTCCTTTCCATTTTGTTTCAGTTATTCCACATACATCCACTTTCGCACCCTTAAGCACCTGGACCATCTCTCTCTCTTTCACCTCATCATTCGCTCCGCTTACATTCCACGTTCCGATAACCATGTCTTTTGTCCGGTCCTTGGTCGTCATCGTTTGGTCAGTCCTTGTCCGAGGCTTATTGTTTGTTTTTTTAGTTAGTTGTTTTCCGGGGAGGGGCACTAACCCTTGTGTACTCGTATATTATGATTGTGTATATTCATGTTCGCTACTTTCATGCTTCACTTCATGCCTGTATTTTTTATGAGAAAACCATTTTGCTCGGTGACCGTAGAGCCAGTACCTGGACAATGTTAAAACCTCAACTGTTAATGGTGTGCGTTGAAATAATTTTCTTGGTGCTGTTGATACCACAGTACTTGCAGCTGATAATGTTCCTACTCCTGTTCAGAGAATACAATAGTAGTTTTGTTTAACTTCGACACAAGTCCTGCCGAAACTCATGTACTTGCAGGTATTAATTCAGTGACCATTTTGCTCTTGAAACTACTACTGCATAACATTCCGTGCTAATTACTACAACCCCAGGAAAAGGTTCGTCATTCCAAGTGTACAATGGCCTAAGCTTCAGAACTGGATCGTAACACACGAGGGTTATTTTGGGTGTTAACACTTTTCTGTGAAGATCTTGTTGCAGTTATTGAAAGTTTTGCAATGCACTGCAGTTCATCTAAGTTACAAAAAGTTGGTAACAGTAAGCCTATGTATATGTTACTGATCAAGCCATTCTACGATGGCAGACTTACAGAGAGGCTGACTTACAGAGGCGCTGGCAGAACAATCCTATTGACTTAGAAGTGCGGAATGGTATGGTGGCAATCGCACAGTACCTGACTGAACTACGTCAGGTCAGAAAACAACACTGGGATATTTTTCTGACGTCCACTGGGGGAACCAAGTCCCTCAAGGGAGTGTGGTACCATGTAAACACGATGAGGGAAAAATAAGCTTACAGACTGTGTACCAAACCCTTGTGACAAAGTCCAAGCTTTGATCACCCAGTGGGCCAGTGCCTCTCAACAGTCAAGCCTACCTTCCAGTCATACAGACAGCCTTGCCCACAGGTCTTCCAGAAAGTCTCTGGTTGATGCAAATACTAATGTAAGGGATGACACCTGTCTTCCCATAACGTATGATTAATCACTTTGTGCCGTTAAAGAAAATAAATAAATAAAAATGAACAGCCTCGGCCTAGGATGGCAAGACTTTTGACTATCAGTGCTCTCCTTGTCTCTTATGACACTCCCCTGTTGGATTTGTTCAGAGTGTCCTATGCAGACTGTGAATTACCCATATCCTGGAAAAGTGCAGTCATAATTCCAGTTTCTAAGGGCTGTGGTGGTTATCGCCCCATTTCTGTAGTTAAATGTAGGTGTAAAATGATGGAGAAAGTCATTCTCAATAGGATGTTATATAAGAATGGGGATCATTCCTAACTTGCCTGGTGTTCTAAATGGAAAGTCAAGGAGTGATTGTAAAGTGTCTCAGTAATACTAGTGCCACGTGCAGGGCTTTTATTGACCAAAGGGGCATTTGATAAGGCAACTCGTGAGGTAATTTTGGAGGAACTAGTTGTCAAAGGGGTTAAAAGGAAATTGTATAATTGGACAAGATCTTCTCTATCTCCAGTCTGCATGAGTTTGGTTGCAGGGTCAATATTCTGATGAAAGAGAAACTGCACTGGCCACTCCACAAGGCGGTGTTCTCAGTCCTGTGCTGTTCAGTATACTAATGAACAAAACAGCACGCCACACTTTCCCTCCTGGTTCGGAGGTAATTGTATATAGCCTACTGAGGATATTTGACTTCAGTGCGAATCCCCTTTCATTTTATGTAAAGTCTTGCAGCAGTTAGAGAAATTGTCAGTATATGGGACTCGTTGTTAATGAACTGAAGACCAAATTTCAGGGACTGGATAAGAGATGCAAACAACCTGTGATAGAAATTCTGTTAAATTCGAAAGAGTCAGCACCTACAAATACCTTGGGGGTCCAACTTAGTTATCATAAGGCACACAATGCACTGATAAAATTTGTAATCAGTGTGTCAAGACCTGCACCATTGCAAGTCTTGGCTGACTGGGTAAGAGGAATTGGGATCCCAGTTCTCAGAATGATGTATATTACTACTGTTACATCCTCCACTGATTACGCAGCCCCCGTCATGGTACAATATAGTCTGAAGCACCGGAAGAAGTTGGAAATCGTACAAAATGAGGCTGTGAGGACTGTGGCAGGTGGTCCCGTACAAAAATTGAGGTAATGTGGGCTGAACTGGAACTAACAAATATCGTAACTAGGATACACGAAACTGCGTCACGTACAATTGTCAGGGTAATACGAGTCTGAACACCTAAGACACTCCCTGATGGTCTTTCATAGCAGTGCTCGGTCACATCCAAACACGTACCGCGGTTGTATGTATAAAATCTTGTGCCATTTTAATGTACTTCTTTTATTACTTTAATACAAATACACGGTCAGGCCACCCGGAGTCCTCGTAGAGTGACTGTGGATACTGAGAAACAGCCTAAGCCCAAGGATTGCTGTTTGTCTTGTGAACTTAAATCCCTCTTCATGGAAAAGTTGGGGACAATAAATCGTCACCAGTTTGTATACATTGTGCTGCGACGGGTGTGTTGTTGGCACCAAGTTTGGGTGTGGGATACTCATTAAGAATTATGAATCCCCCACACAGTACGTGGACACTGTAATCTCAAAAAGACTCCCTGACTGTCTTTCTTTTACTAGGGCAGAGCTGTTTTCTGTAGAAGAGGGACTTGGTTGTGTAGTACAGTATCCTTATCTAAGGATGTTTATTTCTTTGTTGACACTCACGGAGCTCTATATTAATTACTGTCTGCTACTGCCACAGACTGTGAATATAGTTAGTAGGTGTCTGTCAACCATCCGGTGTTTTGACAGCACAGTTCATGAGGTCCACATCACATAGATTCCTTCCCATGTTGCGATACCCTTGAGGAACAACGCTGACGATTTAGTTCATAAAGCTCTGCGTCTTGATTCTCCTGATATTAATGCTGAATATAGCTATATTTATGTCAAAAGTACGATCAACTCGTGTAAGTCATGATATTACTAGACAGCTTCATGCTGGCACTGTAAATGGCAGTATGTGAACGTGTCTCAGAATACTCAGGTAACATATGGCCAGAGGTGGACTTCATGACGCTGTTGTTACAAGACGTTGGGTATTCACTATAGATGACCCCGATCCATGTGCAGTTTATATGGGGCACCTGCAACACACACACTGCATCACCATATCATGCAATGTCCTCCCACTGCCAAATATAGAAGTCCACAACCTGTTACGCTGACTGAACAAATCTCGTGGTTGATCAGTGAAAATATGTACATTTCTATTTTCCCTGAATATCCTTAATTTGTGCCAAACTTCTAGAAAGCTTTCCATTCATTACATGTATTTTTACACGTACAAGTAATTGCTATCTTTCAGTCTCTTACATTTGTCGGCAATTGCAACATACGTTACGTTACTCAATACTGTACATATTTTGTTTGTATATTTACGTCATAGCTTACGTCTTCGCAGCCTAATCATAGCCGCTAACAAACTGTTATGCTACGGATAGGTGTTTTTAGGCCAACTACTCGCCCTTAAGACACTAGCTACTGTGCGGGGTCCTCTTTCGAGACCGGAACTAGAACACCTTAACAGAGGAACAGGGCATAAAAACTCAGCAGGCTACCTTGACACATAATATATTGCCTTAATTCGGCTTCCTTACAATATTCATACAGTTGTATATAATACAGCGCATAGGTACAGTGACAGGCTTATTAGGGGCAGTATTTACAGCACAGTACACATACAGTGTGATTACCCTCAGTCAGTAATATACAGTAATACATAGGGGTTGGAGATACAGTCCATATAGTCCTTCTCCCCACAGTCCTTGTGTATCGTCCATAGTTTCTGGGCTTATATGCTGTAGGTAACTCGCACTGTATGCCAAAGCACTCTGTCTGCAGATACATTCACTGTCAGTTTTCACTGTATCACTGCTCTGAGTTCAAACACATAACGTGGATACTGTCAGGCTGTTTCCCGGTGCGACACTGAGATTGCACTATAGAGTTTCTTGGGCTGCTGAAACCTGGGCTCAGTTAAGGTGGCGTCCGGGCGTAGAGGGCTGGCCCACAGGCGTGCCTTCCCGTAGAGGGCACGGGACTACTACAGAGGGCGTCGTAACCCGGTCGCATTCCTGGTCTGGGGTGCAGGGAGGCTCCCTCCTGGTGGAGCCTCAACCTGGTGAGTGGTCCACGGGGCTGGGATCTAGCAGGGTCAGGAGTCGTTCGTGATGCCTCCTGCTCTGGGCAGAGGACCGTTGACGGAAGGAGCCCGGGAGGTCCCGCCCTGGGGTCCGGGGGACGTCCCTGGATGGCTGGGGACTGCAGTCACCACTAGATTGGGGCTCCATGAGGGGTTGTCTGCGGCTTCCCTTCTGGGTGGCGTCCGTCAGGTCTGGGCATCGTCCAGGGGCGATCCGAAGGGCATGGATCCCCTCCTCTGTGATTGGGCCCTGCCACCACTCCTCAAATGGCAACTTCTCCTGGGAACCACACCTGTGAAGAAAGTGGGGAGATCGTCCCGTGAGGCCTCTGGGTGAAAGGTGGGCCGTGCCAGGGACTCCCTCTGACGGGGAAGCCCTAAAAACTGTAGATCAAGGGCGTACAGTGGCTGACCCTTCCCCGATGTGGACAATGGCTGGCGTCGCGGTTCCACAGACCCTGAGGGCAGCAACAGAAGGGCGTACAGTGGCCGACCCTTCCCTGGTACGGACGGTGGCCGATACCGCAGTGCTGCTCCCAGAGGAGGAGGAGGTGGATGAAGGGCGAATGGTGGCCACCCCTTCCCCAATACGGACAGTGACCGACGTTGCGGTTCCGCCTCCCTCTGGTATACCAGCCAACGTGTGCATGGTGACCGTCACGTCCAACCCGGGGCGTACAGTGGCTGCTACCACAGGGCTGGTTCCAGGTGTGGCTGCAGCAAAAGGGCATACGGTGGCCGACCCTTACGCGGCATGGATGGTGGCCGATGCCGTAGTGCTGCAGGGGGCAACAGCAGAAGGACGTACGGTAGCAGATCCTTCCCCTGCACAGACGGTGGCCGATGCCACAGCGCTCTTTGGGACTGTACTTAGACAAGTCCCACCCCGATCCTGGCGAAAGCTGGCCTGGCTGAGATGTAGGTGGCCAGTACTGCATCGATGCTGCTGGTCATGTTGGGGGGAAGAGGGGCGTAGGGCCGTGGCGTAGCGGGACCAGTCTCACTCGGACCCGACGCATCCTTTGCCTGTCCCACCGTGGTGTCTTCTTGGGGTGGGGGTGGGGTTGCTGCTCCATCCTAGGGGGAGGGGAACTCCGCGAGGATGCGTATCTCACAGACACTACTCAAGCCAGTGTAAGAGTAAACATTAGTGTGCACCAATGAAGGACATGTACAAAAATGAATAAATAAAAGTTGAGGGAGAGAGAGGGAGGGGGGGGGGATTTGTTGGTGGGTGTTTTTGCCGTCACTCACCGACCCCATACGACCCAGTGATAAGGCAGTGCTGTGTCATCATCCCGGGCTGTGGGACTGTGGCAAGTGCTGCTGTGCTTGTGTTTCTGTGCTGCTTCTCTCTCCTGTATGTGATATATCTTATGAATTCCTTTACATTTTATAACAGTACTGTATCCACTAAGTGTATATTACTCCATCTCTAATTGCAGAAGTTGAGTGTGGCAAGACCCCCACCCTTTTTTTTAACTACATGGACGAATTTGTAACCAGTGATTAATTATGTTTGCTGAAGATGTGGCAAGACCAACCACCTTGTTTTGTTGTATATACACCTTACAACAAATATTTCTAAAATGCCCGCCGTGCCCGCCGCCGGACCTCCCACCTCACCACCCCCCACCCCACCACCTGGCCGCCACCGCACCACCACCCCAGGAGGACACAACGGTGGGGTTAGTGACCCCGATCAAGAGGGTCACCAGGACATCACGATCCCCACAATTGCCCCAACCCCAGGTGATCAGGGAAAGGCAACTACATTGCGGGTGGAGCAACTGTCGTCAGAATAGGGGTGGGACTGAAAAAGATTCAGTCCCAGGTAACACCGTATTGATGGCTTTGTTACACCCTCTAGGGCAGGAGCCCCAAGGGCAGGAGGCCCAAGGCTTCGGCCTTAGTACACCAGAGAGAGAGAGTTGCCCCAGTGCATCCCTCTCTTGCTGTTCTCCCCTTCAGGAGCAACACTGCGCCGACAGTCTATATACGTGGCGGGGAAGGAGCGGCCTAGTACGCCCTTCTGTTGTTCCTGATCGGACAGATCAGCTTCCGGCTATGGCCAGAGTACAGACCAGGGTAAAGAGCCCCTGCTGCCGTACATGTAGCCCTTCCCTATTACGGGAGCAACACCGCGCCGACGGTCTATATATGTGGCAGGGAAGGAGCAGCCTAGTACGCCCTTCAGTTGCTCTCAGTAAAACGGGTACGCACTCGGCTCCGGCCGGGGCACATACCAGGGTAGAGAAGCCCCTGAAGGTAGTTTCAGTTCGTACTGGAGAGAGTGTGGCCTCTGTGCCCCTCACTCCGGCTTGTCCCCTACTATGGGAGCAACACCGCGCCGATGGTCTATTTATATGGCGGGGAAGGAGCGGCCTAGTACGCCCTTCATTTGTTCCTCGTACGCCGGGCAAGCCCACGGCTACAGCCAGAGTACATACCAGGGTAAGGCGACCCAAGGTTCCGGCCTCAGGACGTACTAGAGAGGACACAAGTGACGTGAGTCCTTCTCCAGCCTCTTTCCCTTGTGGAAGCCCTTCGTCACCACCCGGGAATATAGCCCCGGAGATGCTAGAGTGGTGGCAAGGCCCGATATCGGACTTACCGCCCACGCCCGGGAGTTCCTTGTTCCTGCCCGAGCCCCGGAGGAGACACTGCCGCAGCCCAGTCCTGACGGCGCCTCTCCCCCTTGGTGCCCGCAGTCCCAGGACACCCAGGCCAGACTCTCCAGCTCCTGACGAAGGCGATCCAGACTCCCTCACTCCACGGAGCTAAAGACGACAGGCCCGACTACTCCGGCTGTTTGGTCCCAGTCCCGAGGGCCACCTATCAGGTTGAGGCCCCCAGACCAGAGGGCCTCCCTGCACCACACCGACGCGGCCCCAGCACGAGGGCCGCCTATCAGGTCGAGGCCCCCAGACGGGAGAGCCTCCCTGCACCCCACCTACGAGTGTGACCCAGAGTGAACGTTACCCAGGAGATATAGGAAAATAGTGACTCTCCCCCCCCTGTGTCAAGAACAAGTCGGGAAAAAGAACAGTGCACAGTGACTAAGTGAAGAACAGTATAGTTGATAGTAGCCCACAAGAACTCAGTGTTGGCAGGGCAGAGAATGAACTTTATTGTAATTATCCCAGTCCCCCCATATAAGAGAACTTTCTGTGAACACCTGAGGTAAGGGTGCGCGGGCCTGTCAAAACCCTGAGTGTGGTGTCACGTGACAAGGTGACGATGTCAAGTGTCGCTATCCGCACCCTACCTCATGTATAGTAATATTTCCCATACAGACTCCCAATCTTGTTTATTCCCTTTGTGAACCATTCTATATATATTCTGCCTAAAAGTGACACATAAAAAATACCATAGATAATTCAAGATCTCCCTGTATGAACATTGTAGTGTGTGCTAAGTGTAACTCTATTTTGTGGTGCTGAATATTAACTCTGTGTCTCTGTTCCCCTGTATCTCAAATATCACTCTACGTGTATTGTTACGGTTAGAATTAAGGTAATAGATGTGTTAAGGTATACTGCCTGGTTTTTATGTCCTGTTCCTTTGTTGGTGCTTTACTTCCAGTCTAGAAAGAGGACCCCGCTTCAGTAGCTAGTGTTTTTACGACGAGAAGTCACCATAAAAACACCAGCATAACACTGGTGGCAGCGGTGGGATGGATCCGAGTAAAAGCACGGAGGAACGATAAAAGGAAACTTGTACAATGGCAGCCAAACCACACATCCAATTACCGAGATTCAACCCGGACCAATGCGACATAGAAGTATATTTAGATATGGTCAAATCCCTCCTAGACATAGGGTTCGACTCAGACAGAGAAAAAATTGCAATCACATTACCTAACCTGGGAAAAATAATTGCCACTGTCGCACCAAAAATCGTCCCAGAACTGTCATGGGATCAATTCTCACAAAGAGTGAGACAGGCTTTCATGCCATCAATAGGCAGAGTTGTCGCCCTCTCTCAACTCGACGCCCTCACCTACGATGGGAACCTGGACGACACATTCGTCCAAGCCCGGCGCCCCGTCAGCGCCGCTTATCCCGAGGCACCTACAAATGCCCGAGATATACATACATTTAATGCCCTGCTGAGGATTCTCCCTAGCACAGTCAGGGAGCACTTCTCAATCTATGATCCCTCAGGGGACATGGAAAACGACCTGCAACTCGTCAGACGTCTCCTTGCCGCCCGTCCCATACCACAACCACTCCACGTGGTGACAAGATTCCCGACGAAACACAACCCTCCACCCAAACCTAAGCTGCCGCCTCACCAGCCAACTACAGAGCCAACTCCTACTGTGCCCAGGGCTTACTCGCAGAAAAAGCGCACCAACCCAAAGGAACAAGGCAATCTCATCACTATTAATCCTTGGGAGTTCACGGCCTGCAGTCGCACCTGCCCCCTGCACGACATAAGAGAACAGCTAAAGGCTAGCAGGTGCAGAAACTTTCACTAAGGGCGCAAAAAAGTCTCCTCCCTAGACGACGACGCCCCGGAAGACGACGCACCGCCAACACTCTACTCGGGAACGGACGACGACGACCACGACGGCCTCACTCCTCAGCAGATGGATTTTTAG
Source organism: Coenobita brevimanus (assembly GCF_032717465.1). NCBI lineage: Eukaryota > Metazoa > Arthropoda > Malacostraca > Decapoda > Coenobitidae > Coenobita > Coenobita brevimanus. The sequence goes on from NC_136992.1 coordinate 25,208,367, forward strand.
GCCCGCCCCCACACCTCCCCACGGTGGCGGGGGCCACCTCACATAGCTACAGACCCCCAGTCTACAACAAGATTTGGCTGAACGGGGTCAAGGCAAGATTACTGGTAGATACGGGAGCAGCCAGATCGTGCCTGTACTCCCACTTCTACTCCCGCCACACCTCTGCATTTGGCCCCCTTCTCCCCACTTCAGCCAACTTCGTCGACGCGGGGGATGGCCCCCTGCCTATCCGTGGGGAAACTCGGGTCCTTCAAACCCACACCCACCAACAAGTATCCACTAACCACCCATTCATCATATTCGACTCGACATGCGATCAATATGATGGATATCTTGGGCTGGACCTTCTCCAAAAACTCCACGCCACTATTGACTGCCATCAGCACCGCCTCCACTTCAGTCCAGCCCACCCCAACCAAGCATCAGTCAACAAGAGAAAAAAATCTCATCGAAGAAAAAGCAAGAACACCGCCCCCCCCTCACCACGCAAACACATACAACCCCCGAACACTCACCTGCCCCAACCCACCTGTACATCTGACCCTAACCCCACCTCACACAATGCCTCACTTCATCCCCCTCCATCACCACCCCCCACCACACATCATCTGGACCCCTCCCCATCTTTTCCTGCCACTATCGCCTCCTCAATCACCATTCCACCCCACCATGAAGCTTGGGTAAAACTGAACAGACCTTCAGGTACCTCTGTCCTCTTCTCACCATCCATCCCCACTGGACCACTCTCCTCCTGTTTAGTAAGCCCCACCTTCCTTCCCCCACATGCCCATGAAATCCGTATCGCCAACCTCGTCACAACCCCACTAACCCTACCAAGAGGACTCATCATCGGCGACACAGAAGAAGCCGGACCATGCCAAGCACCATCCCCCGACCATCCCACTCTCCCCAACCTACCATCATACCTATCCCCTTCCCAAACCAACAGCCTCCGACAACTCCTCCTGGACTTTCAGGACTTGTTCTCCTCCGGCCCAACCGACCTCGGCCACACTACCTATCTCAGCCATGAGATACACACGACCGGACTTCCAATTTGCCAACCATCACGACGAAAAAATCCAAAACAACGGGCAGAAGAAGACCGGCAGGTCCAGGATATGCTCGATGCCGGCGTTATCTCCAACTCCACTAGCCTGTGGTCCTCACCTGTTGTACTTGTACGGAAGAAAGATGGGACTATGCGCTTTTGCGTAGATTACCGCCAAGTCAACGACGTCACTATCAAAGACGCTACGCCCCTACCCAGAATCGACGACTCGAATGACTCCCTACATGGGTCGACCTGGTTCTCGACCCTAGACCTGCAATCGGGTTATTGGCAAGTCCCTGTACACCCCGACGACAAACACAAAACCGCCTTTTCAGCATCAAACGGGAAGCATTATGAGTTCAGTGTTCTTCCCTTCAGACTCTGCAACGCCCCTGCCACATTCTTCCGCCTGATGGAGTCAGTTCTCAGCGGACTAACCTGGGAGACTTGTTTGGCGTGTCTGGATGACGTCATTGTTTTCAGTCATACCTGGGCCGACCACCTCCACCGCCTCAAACAAGTGTTCCACCGTATACGCCAGGCAGGACTAAAACTAAAACCAACAAAGTGCGTTTTGGCTGAGAGGTCAGTCTCTTTCCTTGGACATCTAATTAATGCTGAAGGCATCTCCCCGGACCCAGAAAAACTACGTGCAATCGCCGACATTCCCCTACCTCGTGACGTGCACGAAACTAGAGCCTTCCTAGGCCTAACATCATACTACAGGCGGTTCGTCAAAGGATTTGCAGATATCGCCAAACCCCTACACGACCTAACAAAAAAAGGCGAGCCGTTCGTATGGACCGAACCAAGAAAAACTGCATTCACCACCCTCAAGTCCAAGTTTACCTCTGCCCCAATAGTCGCTTTCCCAGATTACAACCTCCCATTCCGCCTGTATACCGACGTATCACTCATCGCCATAGGGGCTGTCCTTGCACAAGTACAAGATGGCCGTGAACATATCATCGCCTGTGCCAGCTGCACCCTAAATCCTGCAGAAAGAAACTATGCGGCCACCAAACGCGAGTGCCTGGGAATCATCTGGTCCCTTGAATACTTCCGCTCCTACATCTCAGGCACCCATGTGATAGTCATTAGGGACCACCAATCCCTGTGTAATGGTTACGTCAATCAAACACCACCAACGCACTACTTATACGATGGCGAGAAACACTCCAGGAGTATGATTTCGAGATCTCATACCGACCAGGCAAACTCCACACAAACGCTGACGCCCTGTCCCGTTTACCAATCAATGCAATCTCGACAGAGCCAGACCTATGGTCCTTTCGCAGCAAGAAGTCCGTTCAGGGTGTGGCAGAAGTTGGGATTTCCCCGAGTGCTACGTTGCCAATTTGACCACCAATTATCGGATTATCACTGTCTCCCTACCTACCCCCATCCCACCTGTTTCTCTCTCCCTCTCTCTCTCTCTCTCTCTCTCTCTATGTATATATGTATATATATATATATATATATATATATATATATATATATATATATATATTTATTTATATGTATATTGTATATATTTATTATTTATTTTCAACTTTTTTTCCACACCACCTATGAGGTAAAAGTCTAGGCGCGTTTTATTTTTAAGAGGTTTCCCCTGTAGGCCTAATCCTCTTTTTGACCCTGGGTCCCTCGCCGACCTCGGCGTGGCAACATAGGAAAAAAGCCCTGCCACGTGTCATAGAATTCATTCAAATCGTTGTTGCAATTCTAAAAAGTGATACTCAATGTACTATATAGCTTCCTTTATTATAAACAGAATATAAAAAACAATTTCAAATTGCACATAGATGGGAAATAAGAGAGAGGCATGTACTACGGTTGATTTGGCAGAATCGCTAGAGGTGATTCACCAGGTGGGCCCCACCCTGAACGGACTTCTTGCGGTGAAAGGACCTTAGTCCAAATGTGGCACAACAAACAACGCCCTACCTGGATCCCACCGAACACATTCGCTAAACTCCACCCACATGGCGAACACCTGTTCGATCCAAACGGACACATCGTCCTAAGCCCCACCACCGCCCACGACACCATGCTCCACCTCCATGCCCATAACGGCATCCACCTGGGAACTAAAAAACTGCCACAAGTCTTTACCGACATGTACTGGACCCCTAACCCATCCACCATCGCCAAGAACATTATACAATCCTGCCGAGCCTGTGCTTTAGGAAAGGACATCACTCGTACACCCGGCCCTTCAGGAAAATTAACAACACAGAAACCGTGGCAACTACTTTCCTTAGACGTCGTCGGCCCCCTCACACCCAAAGCAGGGTACAAATACATAATCACATTCGTGGATGTGTATTCAAAGTTTATCATCGCATGCCCCGCCAAAGATCACAGTGCAGTATCAGTTGCCGATGCCCTCACCCGCCATGTCTTCCCATATTTTGGTATTCCCCAAGCACTGCACTCAGATAATGCCCCAGAATTTACTGGCAAAGTCTGGGAAGAACTGGCAAACATATTTGGATACCACATCTCCCACTCATCCCCCTACTGGCCCCAAGGTAACAGCATCTGCGAGAGAAGCCATCGCTCCCTCATGAACCAGGTCCGCACACGCATTATGCAAACAGGGAACGAAGACTGGCCTGCCCACGTCAAGATTATCCAATGGGGTTTAAACACATGCCCACGAGAAGACAGGATAACTCCACATGAAAGAGTTTTGGGGGAATCGCCACTACTGCCACTCCGCCACCACCTACAGCCACCCACCCCACCCTCCACTACCGACCCTCTCCACCACCTCAAACGCCGCCTCCACCACCTACACTCTCAACAAGACCTGGCACCCGACATGACCCACTCCAACCCATACAAACCTGGTCAGTCCATAGTCGTTGCAAACCTGCCCACCCCCTCCAAAACCTCCCCCTGATTTAATGGACCCTTCAAAATTGTTCGAGTACCCAACCCATACCATGTCATTATAGATCAACAGGGACAACACCACACATACAGAAATCGCCACGTGCGACCCTTCCACCCACCCACCACTGACCACCCACGCGCCCGGCCAACCTGCACCCCTGTCCATCCCGACCTTTCTCAGAATTACCCCCCAGACTCCTACTCCTACTCCTTCTCACCCCCTCCCTCCACCTCACCAACAACCAGCCCACCCCCCGACACCCCACCATCACCGGCCGAGACCGCCACCCCTTCACAACTCACAACTCACCTCCCTAACACCTGTCCACCCACCACCTCCCGACCCACACCGCCCACATCACCACCACCGCCCAAAGCCACCACCCCCGCAGACCTCACCACTCACCACCCCATCACCTCCACACCCACCACCCCCTTCCCCCTTGACCATTCTCATTATACGCGCCACACCGCACCCCCACCCGCCTCCCCCCCTAACAGCCGCACGCCCTCACCACCACGGTCCACCAGGCCCCATATACATACAGGGTCTAACCATACCGACTCCAAAACGCGTCGCGTTTTCGCATGACGTCATGGCGAAGACACCAGGTGAGGTCTTCCGAGAAGGGGTTGCCATATAGTGAGAAGTAGACTCAGTTGCTCAGAGGTCACGGCGCCAAACAGGTCACCTGTCACCTGCACTTTATTCCATTGTATGTGCCCAGTGAAATAATGCCAGCCAATTGTGCATTGTTTGGCTGTAACTCTTTACTGAAGAAAGGTGGGGATATAACTTTCCATATTTTCCCCAAAGATGAAGAGATTAGACGTAAGTGGATTCATCTGTGCAAGAGGAAAGACACAATTAATCCGAATACTGCTCGCATCTGCAGCCTTCACTTTGAACAAAGTGCTTATAAAAGAAATCTAAAATATGAACTTCTCAAACTGCATATTCCAAAAAATCAAATACGCCTTGAAGAGCACGCCCTGCCAACGCTGAATCTGCCATCAGCTTCATTAAATGTTAAGTCCCTTCCCCTTTCTCTCTCTCTCTCTCTCTCTCTCTCTCTCTGTGTAGGTGCTTATCCCTGTATATGGTGGGCTTTGCTCTTTATAAGCTGTACAGTATATCTCCCCTCACGGGGTTAGTGCTTGCAGAAATGTGGAAAAGCACGTGGTGCATTGCATTTACCAGCCCAGGTAAAATAAATTGAGGCAACTGGCCACCGCACTAGTATGAGTTGCTAGTATTCATATTTACCCACCATTATTTTGTTCTACCCACGTACTGTAGGTAACCATTACTGAGTACCCTAGCAAGAAAGCAGTAGTGTTGAAAATTAAGTACGGTATATCGCAGAATGTATTTGTTTAAAGCAGGTTCGTAACGTAGTAATTCCATCTGGAAGCGTTTGGCAAGAAGTATGTTATCATCCCCCCCCTTCCTTCCCTCCCTCCCTCCCTTCCAGGTCGCAAAAACAACGGTGCCAGGTCGTTGGAAATGATTTATACAGCCACTTTTCGTTCTCAAAGAGTGAATAATTCGTAAAAACTATATAGCTTTTCATGTACATGAAGCCACAAAGAGTATATGAAATACATTCACATATATTTAATAGCTCGGATTAAGAGATTTATTAATAATTAACGATTTGGTATCTACGCAGTCTCTCTCTCTCTCTCTCTCTCTCTCTCTCTCTCTCCATGATATATGCGGAATATATACATTTGACATACTGTGGCTTAAAACCAGCATAAAACCTAAGCCTTACCAACGGTAATTTAAAAGACAACTGGCAAGGCATTGTCAGTACTAATATATAGGCATGTGTCTCTTCCTACTGAAGTAATTAGCCTTTTTGTTCGATACCGAGTATTTTTCAGGATGCGGGTATTAAACAGAAATTTGGCTAACTCGACACGAAAGCTGCAGAGTAAGATGTCGAAGTTAAGGAAATGAAGCCTGCATAGTAACATATAGTCAATACCGGTAGCAGTACCAATAAACATCCGGTATCATTTATAACAAGATGATATCCATGTATCCTAATAACTGTCACTATTAGAGTATATTGTGTTTATTTGTAAATCATGTATCTTTAAATATGAGAAGGGAGAGGTTAAACAATCATTTGAATTGAGGAAATGTGTGTGGGGAACAGAGTTGTGTAAAGGAAGCAAGGTGGGAGGGGTGGGTATGGAGGATGACAGACAGCTGCACCTCACCGCGACTTGAGGCCTCCCTCTGAGGTCCCAAGGGAGATGGTGGGTGGGGAGAAATGGTGGGAGTGCCCTGTCTCAAGCGTGACGTCAGTAAATCTGCGTAGTGGAAAGGTGTGAGAAGACCATATATGTATATGGGTCCTGACCACCACCACGTGCACAACCACCATCGCCACCCACACCCACCATCACTACCACCACCACCAGATCAGGACGCCTCTCACGCCCACCCTTGAGGTACACCCCAACACCTCCGCCCATCACACGCCCATCCCGGCACCCACCACCTCCACATCCCCCCCCCCCGCCCCAAACACCTCCCCCATAACCCTCCCCCTCCACCAAGCACGATGGAATCTTCCCAAGTCCCAATTCCCCAAAGGACAACGCTCCTCCCACCGAATCATCCCCCATAAAACCACCAACCTCCCGTCACTCTCCAGCATTCAGCTTTCATCTCTCCACCAGGCACCATTCCCCGAGATGAAGGTGACGAGATTGCATTGGCGACCCCACGACCGCCCACATGCCAGAATCCGGGGCACCCACCACCTGCTCCAACTCCTACGCCGGACCAACCATCCGTCCTCCCTCCGGCTCACTCTCATCCCCCATCAGGAGCCCAACACCTTCACCACCCACTGGGTCAGCCTCACCCAACACCTCACCCCAGCCCACCAGACATCCACCTCCACCACCTACTACCTCCAGTCACGGGGTCGTGACTTCTACAACGCGAAGGGTGGTAAAATGCCCGCCGTGCCCGCCGCCGGACCTCCCACCTCACCACTCTTCATTTCGCAATCCAAGGTCTGTGCACGCAGCGGTGACTGAGTTACTGATATCTGTTTACCTTTACGGTCCTCATCTGTTGTTCTGTTCTCTATGACTTCATTTTCATTTACAACGTCAGTTCACCAAAGTGCTGCTGTCTGGTGTGACTCTTGCAAGACCCGGCACCGGTTGCATTGATTGAAATGTTTATTGTTGTAAGGAAATGCCTACACGTACCCTAAATTATAATACGCAGAAATCCTTCATTTTATCTACAGGAAGGATTAGTATATGACCACTAATATCAGGAGGTCCGAGAGCGTTATTACTGGACATTATCAAAGACATTCGGACGAATTTGAAAATAACGAACGTCGAGCAAGAAAAATTACAAAACATTTTCCTGCATGTCGTAACTGCTGAAGTTTTCAGAAGTTACATTGGTGTATGATCTGATCCAGCATTTTTTTTTTATAATTATGGAATAATCGCATATACTTTTAAGATATTAAAGAAGAATTTTGAACAGCGGCTGCAAAACTTTTTTTTGTTTTTCCATTTTACTGAAATGCGTATAGGATTTCATAGTCGAATATTTTATTTAGTTCACTCCTTGTTTCTGTAAATTGGCTGTAGCCTATGAGGCTTTAGAATGAGTGGATTTGCAGCTACTAAGGGCACAGGGAGAGGAGCATTAAAATAGCCAAAATACACCATTGCATCAGGTTATAGTATTGGGTGCGCAGCGCGAGGCTCCTGTGTTCCCACCAACGCTTCTGATTGGCCAGTTTTGACAAGCGTCGTTTACCCGCCATTTCCCTCCCTCGTCGATTATATACAGGTTACCGAGGCTTCACTGGCGGCAAATATGGCTGAAGAGGAGACAAAGGGTCAAATAACGGAGGTAAGTGTGTGGTGGTGGCGTGGGGGAGGGCTATGGCGGTACGGGGGTGGCTTGGTGGCTGTGCTGGCTTAGGGGTTTCTTGCCCACCCCCGCCACCTGGCTTTGCTCTTGGGTTTTTTAGTGGTACTGGTGGAGTGGCAGTCGGAGGCGGTGCAGTGGGTGGTGTGGGGTTGGCTGTGTGGTGTGGTGTGGTGGTGGTGGTGGGTGGTAGCGTTCCCCCGTCAGCGCCGCCGCCAGGAGACCACCGTCGCAGCCACACTCACGCCATCTCTGACGCCGCTGCACAAGGCGCCCCTCGCCGGTAAATCTTGCAGTTATGGATGATCACAATTATTTCCTGAGTAATTTTCTAACGTAACCAAATAAATGTACTCCAACTAAACCAACCTAACATCTAACAAATCCTAAACTCATCTAACACTAACCAACCAAACCAAGAAGCATCACTAAAAAACGAATATTATTCCATTGTTAATTATTATATGGAATGCCACTGTTCCTGTCAGCTTGTGTTGATTAGGTTTGCTAGAATGTTTTTTTTAGGTAAGGTTTCCAAGAGTTACTGACAATGTGAATAATTTAGGTTTGAAGAATGTCATGTACGGCAGGGTTAGGTTACATTCATTGTTAGGTATGTAAGAAAGTTATTTGGGTTAGGATGGGATAAGTTAGTATCCTAGAACACTTTTATGGGATGGTTAGGCACTGTTGCTCTTTTCAGTTGACAGAATTGGTTAATATGTAACTTGTAAGGGCTGCTTTGTTCCTGTAGAGTGACCAGGAGTATTATTGAAGGTCAGGAGAGGTATGACTCCTCGTATATGTCAGATTAGGTTAGCAAGAGCATCAGAATATCCTTGCTTGATCCTGAGATGGTGGATTTAACAAGATGTGCAGGGAGTTACATGCCCACAAAGACCTTATTTGGGGTGTTTCAATCGTAATTTCAATTCACTACCTAGATATTTCGAAGGTGTGGCCAGAATTCCAATACAGTATACTCTGATGAAGTTCTAGAAGACTATGCTGCTGGTGAATCAAGTTCTGAACCTGATAATACAGATTGTGGTGTTTGTAATTTCAGACCAGTATGGTACCCCATTCAGACATTTTCTCTTTGCTAAGGATTTTTGGTTTTTTATTTACGGTATTTTTTTTGTTATTTTGACTTCTGATGCTGCTGCAAGTCATTCATTTTTTAGTTTTTGCCCACCTTCCCCCCCTCTCAGTGAAGTAGATAAAGCATGGGGGTGGGGGGGGGTCAGTAACATAAATTGCACAGAGCCTTAGGAAAAAGAAAATCATTCGTACCATACTGTCTATAAAGGTTCCACTAGGCTTGCATGTGTCAGCCTTTGTTGCCTAATTGTGGCTGTCCATGTTGCTTCACACCAGTTGCCTAATCTAACCTAATCCAAATCTAAGTTAGCCACAAAAATTCACCTGGACCTAACGTTGGGCAGCCACACAGTCCAAATTGGCAAATTTTAGTGACCATTAACCTAAATTAAACCTGTCTTAAAAATAACTAACTTACTGGTTTGTCTGTGTGACTTCTATAGGTTTTCAGCAACAACCAATAAAATAACATATAGACTGACACACGATTGGCACTGTCCACACTTGGATAGGTGGCCTTCATCATAAACTGATGTACAGTACAGTACTTTATCATTTTTATGGAATACAGCCACGGTGAAGAGTCGCAGGTTGTACAAGACCATTCCACAGTACTGTATGCCAGGGTAATTTTTTTTTTTTCTTTCTTTCTTTTCAGTAATTGTTAATTTCATAGAAACTAGAAGCCTTTTTTGCTTCTTTTTATTGCCTCAAGTTATAGGTACATAGCATTTGACTCAGATGTCCATCCACCCTTTGTGGGTTGGCAGGTAAGATGAGTACTGGTACTGAGGAAAACACCAAGGGGAGGTAACTTTGGTAACCAGAATGATGCACTCGCGTTGTATCCCAAGGTAGTGGGTGAAAAACCTGCCACAGGTTCAAAGGCCTATGCAACAGAGATGAGGACCTCAAGGTGTCTGCCACCACCTTTACCTTTTACCTTCATAGATACAGTATATGTATGGGGAAATAACGTTATGACATTGAGTGACAAGCCAAATGGTTTACAACGCTGGGTGGTAACCATATAACCAAATCATACGTGCTCCCTACGTGTCAGCAAGTGGGTTGGTGGAGGGTTAGTGCCCCTCCCCGTAAAACAAATAACTCAAAGTCAAATGGCCACCCCTTAAGGGATTATGGCGTCTGGCAATAGATAGATAGATAGAAAACAGTCGCTGTACAAAAGATCAAGTTAGTGCATACCTCTGCCAACACCTATACCAGACAGCTCAACTCACAACCAAAATATAATAAACTCTTCCTGGGCCCATGACCCACATATCCACAAAATTTCATTGCAATCCATTGATATACAGTATGTGTACTGGTATATATATATAAATATATATAGATAGATAGATATATGTATTAAGATATCTTTGGACAGACAAGCAAAAAACAGTCCTGAGATGGTACTCAGACTCAGATCACCAAAATTTAATTAAACTCTTCCTTAGCCAGTGCCCCACATAGGCCTATCCACAAAATATTGAAATGCATCAATAGCTTTTTAAGGTATCTTGTGGACAAAGAGAAAAACAGTGGTGAGTACATAATCTCCTCAAGCTTTTGTTGGCAGAGGTACCGTGAAACACCCTAGCTTCGGACATTTTTTATGTGTTTTAATGAATAACTCTGTGTAAAATAGTGCAATTTTATCCCTGTTGGTGTCATGTGGTAGCCAGGGACAGTACCTACTGAATCTATATAATAAAAAAAATTAACTACGCTAAACTTTTTTTTTCTCTCTCAAGTGTTCCAAGTTAGGAACAAATTTCCTTACTTCGGACAGCTCTTTTAAACTTCAGACATCCAAGTATTTGCCCTTTAAACATGAGAATGGTTAATAGCACCTGTCTTTGGACACACTGGCCAAACTTCGGACACTTTAAAGTTTTTTAAAAAATGTCAAAAAAAATACTGGGCACTCGTGGCCCAAGTTATACATATATAAAGAGAAATATCCAAACATATCTTCTTTTTTGAGGTCATAATTTGAAATCACATTAAGATGCATCATATCACATTGTAGTGAGGTAATCTGGCCATAAATATAACTAAGAACTCTTCAGAAACTTTTTCAGATGAAAAAATTATATAAAAATGCATTGCATATTTTCCAAACTGTAAGGGGAACTGATCTCTTTTTCCTAAACAAAACTTCACTTAATTATCAAGTAGCTACCTCACTGACTCAACAAATGCATACTGAAATACAGTAACCCCTCCAATATCCGGATCAATAGAGCCATAGGCAGGTCCGGATAGTGGTCCTGTCCGGATATTGGGCCCCAGCTTATGGACTAGTACTTACGGACCCTAACTCTGAAAAACACCTATACAACTCCCTCTGGACATGCATAGCACCTATTTAAGACCCAAATCACACCAATAAGGGACATAAAAGACTGAAATAAATGCAAAAGAACCATAAAATGAGGTTTTAGAGGTGAGTTTATACAATATTAAACATTCTGGGTACTTACAAGTCCCTTGGTCTTGGACTGGTTTGAACCGCCAGTTTGCAGTCCACAGTTAATCCTCTGCACTCTAAATTCTAATTTCTTAACACTGCACAACACTGTAAATTCCTGTGTGTTCTAGTGGCAAGGTATTGCAGTTTATTCACTGTTTATTCACAAAAAACAAGCACCTGTGGCTTGCACTGTTATGAGTATCTGCTCTCCATCGGAGTTAAGCTGTGACTGTTGATGTTGGTGGGGTAACAGAGTTGCCAGATCGCAACAGCCACATTACCAATCTCCTCAACTTTCATTGTCAAATATAACTTTTCATTACCAAATTCGTAAAGCTAACATATATTCTTCACTAATTATATATACAAGTGGAAATACATGTAATCACTCTCCTTATAACTAACACCGTGTTGATTATTTTCACACTATGTAGGGTAGCAGATTAATCAGAGAGAGCAAACAATCCACCATCTCCATCCTGTGTATCCTCATACATGTGAAAAATCCATTTGGTAATGCATTATTCTAATGCATTACCAAACGAATTTTTCATTACCAAATTGGCCCACACTTGGTAATGAAAAATACCAAATGGCAACCTGACAGGGGAGGGGGGAGGGGGAGGAAGGAAGGGGTGAAGGGACCATGGTGTAACAGCTGTTTGGCGCCAGGCGGGAATTTCAAATTATGGGAGGGAAAAAAGTCAGATTTTTTTCGAATTTTTTGCAGTTTTTGGCCCATTTTGGGAATATTGGATCCCAGGAGGATTATGTCCGGTTAGTGGGGATGTTCGGATATTGGGCGTTCGGATATTAGAGGGATTACTGTAATATAATGTTAAACACTTCTTACTGGTTCCAATGACACCCACACACCCACTAACACACACACAAATCAGTAGACACACGTACACACAGCCACATGTTATGAAGGCACCATGGAATGTATCAACGAGCTACACACTTTAGTCTTATACACACACACACACACACACACACACACAGAAACAGAAACAAACATCCCAAATAGGCCTGTGGTTGTAAACACACACACACACACACACACACACACAGAAACAAGCATCCCAAATAGGCCTGTGGTTGTAAACACACACGCACACTTCCCTAAGAGGCCTGTGCTTGTAAAACACACACACACACACGAACAGCCGGAGAGAGAGGACGTCCCAGGCATCGCTCCTAACCCTGAGTAGTTTCAGGAATTTTGTCTGTCCTGTCTCCTAGGATCTTTCATTAAATTTAAAATAATGAAAGTTAGTAGACTACCAAAAATGTAAAGATTTGTTGGCAATAGTATACATGAATGTTTGTGGCTTATTCGGTAACAGCTGTTTAGGTACTTTACCGGTACATTAAACATGGCCGAAAATGTAAACAATGAGGGAATGGAATTTCAAGGATTTGATGCTAATACTAATGTCATGGATCTGGTGAAAACATTAATTATGAGGATTAGTGAACTCGAAAAAAAAGTAGAGAATCTAGTGATAAAGGATGTGTCAGGAAATACGGAAACCACCATACAGAGTCTAATCCAGTCCAACGAAACAGCCAATGAAGAGATTAGGAATTTGAAGAGGGAAAATGTTGAACTGAGGAGGAAACTTGAAGAGAGTACTAATAAAACGGAGAAGGTGAGTAATGTATTAGAAGAACACAAGGCAAAGTGGGCACACGTAGAAGAAGAACAGAAAGAAGTGGTCAGCTTAAGAGAGATCATCCAGGAAGAAAGGGAAATGAACAAGAAAGAAATGGAAGAAAATGTAGTGAAAATACTGAAGAAAAAAGAGAAAATAGTGAGAGAAACTGTAGAAAGGAACAGATGTGTGGTAGTATTTGGAAACAGGGAAGAGGAAGAAAAGGTTAGGTTCGCAAGACTCGAGAGAGACACGAACATGGTGAGAGGAATATTAGGCAAGATTGACCCCGAAGGAGACAAGTGGGTAAAAGAAATTGAGGAAGTAAGGAGGATAGGGCCTTATAAGAAAGGGGAAACAAGACCAATGAGAGTCAAGTTTACATCAGAAAGTGTAATAAATGAGATACTTAAAGTGACCTGGAAATTAAGCAAAGAGGCGGGGATGAAAAATATTATGATAAGATCTGAATGAAGAAGAAAGAGAAGTTTTAAAATCATTAAAGGAAGAAGTAAAGGAAAAAAATGATAAGAGGACAGAGGAAGAACGTAATACTTTTTTTTGGAGAGTATTAGATATGAAAGTAAGGAAATGGTATTTAAGGAAATAGAAGTGAAGGAAACTAGGGGGGATGGTTGTGAAAGATCAGAAGTTGAGGAAGTGGTACGGACAGAGAGTAGGAGAGAAGAGGGTATTAATAATGTCAAAAATAATTTGAAGGTGATATATACTAATGTTGATGGTTTCATATCGACAAGGATCCAAATTAATGATTTCTTGAGAGAACATGAACCTGATGTCATGTGCTTTGTAGAGACCAAATTAAGAGAAGATAATGATGTTCATTTGGGAGATGGTAAATACAAACTGTGGAGAAAAGACAGAAAAGAAAAAAAGGGAGGAGGAGTGATGATAGCAGTGAAGAACAACATAAATGTAGATACTGTGGAAATGGGAGAAGGCAGGGCTGAAGTGATATATATGAAATTAGAAACTGGAAAGAATGTTAAGAGAGATATGGCGGTAGTGTATGTTCCCCCAAAGACGAGAGCATGGAAGGATGACGAATACCATGAGATGTTGTCAGATATGGCTAGCTACTTGCAAAAAATAATTGAGAAAAGCAATAATATAATTTTGGTGGGTGACTTTAATTGTAAAGAGGTGAACTGGGAGGAATGGTACTCGGGAGGCGGCGAGGATTCGTGGGGCACTATGTTATTAAATATAATAATGAATAATGTGATGACGCAGTGGGTCAAAGAAGAGACACGGTTTCGAGGTGAGGACACACCAGCAAGGTTAGATTTACTGTTCACCAAAGAACCCGATGTAATAGAATCATTGGAATATCTCTGTCCTTTGGGAAAAAGTGATCACATGGTCATTGAGTTCCAGATGTTAATAGGAAACGTCGAGCCAAGAGACGAGCTTCATAGACAGGGAAGATACAACTTTGGCAAAGCAAATTTTACAGGATTGAGAAACTTTTTGAAAATGCGGATTGGAGAAAATTCAGAGAAACAAGAGAGATACAGAGGAAGTGGGATATCTTTCTAGACCTTTATAATTTGGGAGTGGAAAAATTTGTACCAAGAGTAAGAGGGAAAGAAAACAGGAAAAAGGAGTGGTTTAATAGAAGGTGTATGATGGCCAAAAAAGAGAGAGATAAGGCGTGGAACAATTGGAGAAAGAGAGGTAACGACAGAACAAAGGAAGAATATAAAAGAACAAGAAACGAATACACAAGAATACGTAGGGAAGAAGAAAGGAATTTTGAAAAAGGTATAATTGACAAATGCAAGGATGAACCCAAACTGTTTTATAGATTTGTTAATGGCAAACTGAAACAAAAGGAAGGAATCACCAAGCTGAAAGTAGATGGAGAGGTCTTTAAGGATGCGGCAATGCAAGCAGAAATAATGAACAAACGTTTCCAGTCAGTTTTCACTAAAGAAAAGGAGCTTGTGGAAGGGGAGGGAGTGATTAGAAATGTTCCGGTGATGAAAGATATAAAAGTGGAGGTGCAGGAAGTGTATAAATTACTGGAAACTCAAGATGTAAGGAAAGCCCCAGGACCTGATGGAATTTCTAATTGGGTACTGAAGGAATGCAGAGAACAACTGGCGGATAAAATTCACAGCTTAATTGTATGCTCACTGGAAGAGGGGAAAGTGCCAAAAGAATGGAAGAGGGCAAATGTGGTACCAATTTACAAGGGAGGAAACAGGGAAGAACCCCTGAATTATAGATCAGTGTCTCTAACCAGCATGGTCGCAAAATTGTGTGAGAGAATCCTGAAAGACAGATGGATAAAATATCTGGAAGAGATGAATATTTTGGCTGAATGTCAGTTTGGATTCAGAAGTGGAAGGTCATGTGTTTCAAACTTGTTGAGCTTTTACTCAAGAGCGATTGATGTGGTACAGGAGAGAGATGGTTGGGTGGATTGTATGTACTTAGACTTAGAGAAGGCCTTTGACAAGGTACCTCATAAGAGACTAATGTGGAAACTAGAATATATAGGAGGACTAAAGGGGAAACTTCTGGAATGGATGAGAGACTTTTTGAGAGACAGACAAATGAGGACAGTAATAAAGGAAAAGATGTCTGGATGGAGGGAAGTAACAAGTGGAGTCCCTCAAGGCTCAGTGTTGGCGCCAGTAATGTTCCTGATTTATGTAAATGATATGGTAGATGGAGTGAACAGTTATGCGAGTCTGTTTGCTGATGATGTAAAGATCTTGAGGAAGATAGAGGTTGAGGAGGATTGTAAAATACTGCAGGAGGATTTGGATAGGATACACAATTGGAGCCGGACATGGGAAATGAAATTTAATGTAAAGAAATGTAAAATATTGGAAATGGGTAAAAGTACCAGGAGACCATCACTGAATTATTTTTTGGGTAATGAATTAGTCACAAAAAGGAGAGAAGAGAAGGATTTGGGAGTGCTGGTCCAAGATAGTTTGTCACCAGAAAAGCACATTAACAAGATAGTTGGAGAGACTTATAAGCTCTTGACTAACATAAGAGTAGCATTTCATTATATGGATGAGGAAATGATGAATAAATTGATAGTGGCCATGATCCGCCCCAGGTTAGAATATGCAGCGGTAGTGTGGTCCCCACACAAAAAGAAAGATATAAACAAGATTGAGAGAATACAAAGAACAGCAACCAAGATGGTCCCCAGTCTGACAGACCTGTCATACAGAGAGAGGCTGGAAAAACTGGATTTGCCTTCGTTAGAGGAAAGGAGAAAGAAGGGAGACATGATTGCGGTGTTCAGGACCATGGTGGGAGTAGATAAAATTGACAAAGAAGATCTGTTTGTATGGGATAAGAGAGCAACAAGAGGACATGGAATGAAATTGAAAAAGTCAAGCTGCTTGAAAGATATCAAGAAATATAGCTTTCCTTACAGAAGTATAGACTTATGGAATAGCCTGGACAAAGAGATCGTCCAGTCTAAAAACTTAAACGAGTTTAAAGTTAAATTCGACTTATTGAGAAACAGCGACGGAAACCCACGAGCATAGTACATTCCGTGTATATCACAATTAGGTATATTCTTAAATATTTGGAACGACTTAGACAAAGAGGTGGTGCATGAGAAAAACATTCATGTGTGTAAAGGTAGACTTGATAAATGTGGATATGGAGACAGGACAACGCGAGCATTGCTCAATTCCTGTATACTACAAATAGGTAAATACACACACACACACACACACACACACACACACACACACACACTTTCCTATGAGGCCTGTGCTTGTAAAACACACACACACACACACACACACCTATTGTCTGTATTTTTCCAGTAATTTGTCTGTCCGAATTTAGGATTTTTTTTTTTTTTTTGAAAAATATAGAGATATTAAAACAGTCTTAGCAAGATGATGCATGTATGTATTTTAAAATAGTTTACTGCCCAGTACTTACAACACTTTTCCACATATAATCGTACTAATTACGTTCTTACAATTGAAACTGTTTGTTCTGTGTGAACAAAGTTTTGCAGGGTTAAAAAAAATGTCGATTTTTTTAACCATTTGATTCATAAATTTTTTTCACCCACACATATTCAAGCTAGTTTAATAGGACTTATACATAATAATCTTTAAAGATTACCCTTCCTACCCATACCAATATTTTTTGCAAATATCGCACTTGCTTCCAATAAACTTCAATTATTACATTTTTTCGCAAAACGTCCGAAGTTTGGGCTTTCCGAAGTTACGTTGTTTTACGGTAATAACTTGATTGATGTACTGTATGAGGAAACATGGTGGCGCTATTGCCCAATGCTTTGGGGCTGTTGCGTCGGTCTGTATAAAATGTAAGTACGTACCCCACTGTACAGTGGAATCTCATAAATTGCAGCTTTATGAGACTGAGCACATGCAGCAATCTTAAACTTCCATGAGTTAGAAATAACTAATCTTATGGGGGAAAATTACTCATGGGTCTGTCATCTCGGAAAAGTTGCCCACCCTTAACCCCAAACATATTTCAAACTGGTCACAAGCGAGCAGTGACAGCCTGGAAAAGAAATTAGTAAAGCATATTTTATGGGAATGTACGATGTTGTAAGATTCTTACCTGACTCTGACTCAAGACATTGCTTGAATGGATGGGGGAGGGGTTCCGAGGCTTGAGGCAGACTGTGGCCTCTCAGCACGAGGCGAGTTTGCTATGCCGCGTCCTCCTCATCAACCTCCCTTAGGAAGAACTCAAAGTCCAATGTGGAGGCAATGGAAACAGTGTCGTCGCTGCCCTCAGTTACCTCCATGTCATTGTAAGAGTTGTCAGTTGGTTGAGATTATTTCTTTACCAAACGAGCGCGGCCTTTCCATATTTTCAATTGAAATGAGTCTTTCACAGGTTACTTGTTATTATTCCTGGATTACCACAGCTACTGGGCATATTTATAAACTTAGCTCTGAAAGCTGTAAGTGAGGATTTAGAATGCATGATACACTGATGTGTCCAGTTGGAGTGGTGTTTGGTAAACAATGCAGTCAGTTGGAGAGAATGTCGGTAAACACTGCCACAGGCAACCTGTCCATTTCCTAAAATACCCCAAAATAGGTACAGTACATACAGTAAAAGTCCTTTAGTCTGGAATGCAGTAGCCCACGGACACTCCAGATTATTATATGTTCAGGACTGTCAGACAGGTACCTGAAAACGTTCAAAACACACCCCAAAAAATAAAGTACACTACGGACACCCGGCTGTGTGAACGTCTGGGACCTCCTGAATGTCATCGTGGGTGTAGAATTGGATAGTTCGGTGCATCGCTTTCGGCTGTTTTTCGATATTTTTCTATTTTTCCCAGATTTCTCTTGATTTTTTACCCCCCAAAAAGCTAAAAGTGACCCAGGGCTGAAAATTCTGACCCATTGGCCGCCAGATTATCGGAAGTTCGCTGTATATTATTTTTTTCCACTCACTTTTTGCAGTCACAATTCAACATTTAACTGTCTGTGTTGCATATGTACCAGAATTACTTAACTTGATGTTATGAGTTTGTCTTAATATAGATGGATTTGACATGCCCATTTGGTAAACAATTACCCCGTTGAGACTGTATTGGTGGGCAACTTTGGCTTTCTTCTCACCGTCGTCAATCCTCCTTATCGCCCACCTTTACCAAGGCGAAGTGATATTGTTTTTGCCTGCCTCTGTGTGTCTGTTGGTGTGTGTGTGTATCTTTTCCCACAGTATCGTGAACGGCTTGAGCTCTCAACATGAAACCCACAAGGTTTCAAAATTTGGCCAAAAGAGTTTGAAAATTGGCAGTTGGGACCAAGGTCACAAAAATTGTTGCCAAATGTCAACTAGTTGTTATCGCCCACGTATAGCACCATTATATTTCATGAATGGCGTGAGCTGGCAACATGAAACTTTCAGGGTATCAAGATATGGCCAAAATCTTTGACCTGCTTGAAAATGGGCAGTCGGGGTCAAGGTTTCCAAAATGGCTGCCAAAGGTCAACTAGTTTTTATCGCCTGCCTTTAGCACCATTATATCTCATGAACAGCTTGAGCTATCATGAATCCATCAGGATTTCAAGATACAGTATAGCCAAAATCTTGGACGAGTTTGAAAATGGGCAGTTGGGGTCAAAGTCAAGGTCACCAAAATGGCTGCCAAAGGTCAAATAGTTTTTATTGCCCACATTTAGCACCATTGTATTTCATGAACAGCTTGAGCTATCAACATGAAACCTTCAGGGTATGAAGATATGACCAAAATCTTTTGGCTGTCTTGGGAAGTGAGGTCACCACCCTGTGGGGGTGGGACCCCCCTCAGCCCCATGTTGGGGGGCACACTGCCCTACTGCCCCACCCAGGGGGCACTGCCCCTTGGTCCCGGGGGGGGAGGGGGTTGCTTGTAACTTGGCCAACAGCATATTCTAGCGGGCGATTAGCATTTGGCTCCCGATTGCTTTTCTTTCATTACGTCTTGTTTTGGGGTGTAAGTTAATATTGGCTTCTTTTCCCCATCCTCAATAAGTTGTAGGCTTAGGAGGGTTACAGTTTTGCCTTGTTAACACTGAGCAGACAGAGGAAGCTCGGGAGTGGAGGGGGGGAATCCTCTCGTAAACCACCCTGGAACCACACACTGGAGCAGTGCACTGAGCCAGGCATCGAGGTGTCAAGCACGTGCATCCATCATGCATGGCGTGGGAGCGAAGCGCAGTGATTGGCTGATGATAAGCGCTATGCTTGAATATGATTGGGTTAGTAATTGCCATGCTTGACTGTGATTTGTTTATTCCTGTCTAGACATGCGTGCTTGAAGTAATGGTGGTGCATATTACACAAGGCATCAGAGAAGCGTCAGTTTTGGGGCTGCATTCATGAATTTGGTGTAATTTCCACGAGTTACTGGTATTGCAAACTGTTGCATGATGTTGCGTATTATGAATTTGCTATTTAGGATCATGCAATTTGGGATATTCCACACTATTTTCATGCATAAAATTCTGTCTGCCAGTTGCATTTAAATCATCAAATAAACATTTAACACTGCTGAGAACAACATCGTCAAATGAAGATACATGAAAGTCATGGAGCATACACTGCTTGTCTGAACTGTCTGCTTGCATCTCTTCTCTACAATGGCGGGCACATAGCACCCATCTAGCAACAAACTCTCATCCCTTTTTCGTCCAGGTCTCTAATGCAAGAGTTAACTGTTACTCCCAGCCCTTCATGTGTGCAACAGGTCAACTCTGGAACTGTCTCCCTGTCTTTATCTCCTACTGCTGTCAGTCTTCAGTCTTTCAAACACATTGTGTCCAGGCATCTTGAACAGTTCTTGATTTTTTTTTTTTTTTTTTTTATAGGGAACAGTTTACAGGTTTCTGGCCTTTGGTTCCTTGTACCTTGAAAAAAAAAAAAAGTTAAATCTAATGAAATGCATTGACAGTATCAAAGAGTACAAAATTTTATAAATATACTGTACGATAAGACCCTTGGCACCAAATATGTTTAAATATGAGTCTCCCTTTTGCAAGCTCAGGTTTCTCTAATTTCAAAATATTCTGCATTGTAGATGTGACAGCAGTTTCTGGGACTTCAGGCTCCTTCAGAGTCAGAAACCTAGGCTGCACTTTTTGAATTCTGTTTTACGGTATAGGAAAGTGAACACTCCATTTTTTTTTTTTTTTTTTTTTTTTTTTTTTACTGTCAAGTTGTGTAACATTTCATTCTCTCATTCATTCATTCATTCATCATCCAATCCTGTGTTGCTCCATGAGGAACATAGGAGCCAGGGGCTAGGCAAGTTGGTCTTGAACATTTAAGATGAGAGTGACGAGCCTCACTCATCCCTGAGTGGCATTACGTGAGCAGTAAACCCAAACCATCCCTCAGATATAAACCTGCCCAGGCTCAATCTGATTAGAGCACCATAATTACCCACTAAAACACCAGGCACCATAATTTAGTTATATGGTTACCACGCAGCATAGTAGATGGTTTCCTGTTGTACAGGAAACCATTTGGCTTGTCACTCTGTACAGCCACTTGCAGACAGAAGGAAGAGAACGAATGAAGGAAAGAAAGAAGAGGATGGAAGGAAAGAAATAAGACAGGAAAGGGCAGTCACCCGAGAGCAGCATCACATCGAGTGAGTGGATGGTGAGCACACTTATATAATGATTGTCTTTGCCATGACCTCTACCTGGATAATGCATTAGAACATAATTACAGTACCCATTTGCATCTCATAGTCATTGCCTGTAACCCCACACAATCTTATTGGTTACTGCATGAATTATCACATTCTTTTTTTTTTTTTTTTTTTTTTTTTTTTTTTTTTTTAAGGATGAGTTTGAAAAAAGTCCGTTGCATAACAGTTTTCTGTATATCTAGTCAGTTATAACATGGGTTCAGTGGGGATACGTTGTTGGCCAACGGTCACCCACCAAACGAAGTCTAAAAAGTTTCTAGCTCACCTAAAGTGGTCGTTATCCCACTTCGCGGCACTTCACTTGCTGCTTACCAGTACAGTATACAGGATGTTCCGAAATTATTTTGCCAGTTTCATCTGTTAATATATTGAGAGCTGTAAATGATACATTACAATTTGTTTCATGTAACACAGCAGATCTTATAGTTTTGTGCACACTATCAGTACAGTTCAGTGTGTGCATCATTTGTTGCACAAGGACATCTAGTCAGTATTCAGTTTCTTGCCATATTCTGCTCAGCATGTTAGCTTCCACCATTGCACACGTAGCTGTGATTCGAGCACGAAGTTCTAGCAAGTTTGCCACCTTGGTACTGTACACCGCATCTTTGACAAACCCCCACTGACAAAAATCGAGGGGAGTTATGTTGGATGATCTTGGAGGCCAGGCAATTGGTCCATCACGGCCAATCCAGCGACCTGGAAACATCTTATTGAAGGCGTCTCTAACGACTTTGGCCCGGTGAGGAGGAGCACCATCTTGTTGGGAAATGACATCAGACATGTCTTCAATCAGAGGGAATATGAATCCTTACAACATATCAAGATAATTTGTTAAGGCACTGTTTTCTCTGCAAAGAAAAATGGTCCCACAAGTTGATCATGGAGTAGAACACACCACACATTAACTTTTGGGCTGTCACATTCATATTCAATGATTTTGTGGGGGTTTTCAGAACCCCAGATTCTCACATTGTGCTGGTTGACTTTCCTTGATACATGGAAGGCTTCGTCAATAAACATTACCTTTTTCAGATAATCTTTGTCATCCTCAGTGCGACTTAGCATTTCCACAGCATAGGCTTCATGTTTAGGTATATCATCAGATTTGAGTTCTTGCAGCATCTGCAACTTAAAAGCACAAAGCTTCAGTCTTTTATGCAGAATCCCATGTACAATGGCTGTTGGTAGTCTAAGTTCTCTAGATGCCCATTGAATTGATTTGCTTGAGCTTCGTTGAAACGATTCACGAACTTCTTCAATGATATCTGCACTTGTGCTTGGTCAGCCTGTGCTCTTCTGTTTCAAAACACTTCCAGTCTCTTTAAAAGCCTTGTACCACTGTCTGATGCTGTTCCATCTTGGTTGCCTACTCCCATATCTTGTGCAAAAGTTGCACTGAACTTGTGTGCAGGATCTAGTCTTGATCAGCCATTCAACACATGTTGCTTTTTCCTGTTGAGTCGCTATTTCACTCTAACTAAACTGTCAACCCTGACACA
Organism: Coenobita brevimanus; assembly: GCF_032717465.1. Taxonomy (NCBI): domain Eukaryota; kingdom Metazoa; phylum Arthropoda; class Malacostraca; order Decapoda; family Coenobitidae; genus Coenobita; species Coenobita brevimanus. Next base: position 25,231,208 of record NC_136992.1, read on the forward strand.
GACAGAGGACTGGTGCTACAGTCCCAAACAGATCATCTTTTCATACTGAATAATCTCCATCAACATACCCATCCTACACCAAGTCCTCTTCCTCCTACCATCCCCAGACATCATCATCTCTTCCCCAAACCTCACCCCCACAACATCCTGGAGAGTGGTCAAAACCCATGGATCTGATTACCTCTCAATCATCACTACCAAAACCAGAATCAACCCAGCTGATACAGAACAACTTTTCAAAACATTAAACAGTACACCCATCACAAACATCAACACTGTTGTGCACACTTTTAATACAGTTATACAAAATGCAGACAAAAGACACATCCCTAGAGGTAACAGAAAGAGACACAACCCCAACTTCACACCAGAAATTAAAGGCCTCATCAGTCAATGGGACACAGTACGACACTCCCCAACGCCCCATACACAAAACACTGTACAACAAATACAAGAGCTCAGCGCTGAAATAAACAATAAAATATCAGAACAGCAAACACTAAACTGGAAAAATTATCTCTAAACACTTGACCACAGAACAAACATCAGCAGACTCTACAAAACACTAAACAGCATCACACTTTCCAACAGCAACAATACACAATCACACGCTGCCATCACAACAACAGACACCATACCCTCAAACAAACAACAAGCAAACACTCTCATCAATTACTTTTCACATGTCAGCCATCTAAACCCTCCTTGTGACAACCGACGTATTATCCGACGTAAGAGAGTTCCTCACAGACTACGCACCTTTCACTTACAACCAGACAAAGCACTCATCTGCCTGTGGACCAGACAGCATAAGGAACATTCACCTTAAACACCTTGGACCACAAGGCATACAAGCACTCACCAACATATCGAACTACAGCTACTCACACAACATAATACCCAGCATCTGGAAGTATGGCATTATCATCACTATCCCTAAACCCAACAAAGACCCCACATTACCCTCCTCACATTGCCCCATCACACTCCTCTGCACCCCCTCTAAAGTCACTGAACGACTGGTACTACAACTAGTCACACCTCACATTCCCCTAGCCCAGTCACAACATGGCTTTAGGCCACTACACTCCACAAACACCCTTCTTACAGACCTTATGCAGAGAGTTTTTGATGGCATGAATTCAGCTAGGCCACGACACAGAACAATCCTAATCACACTAGACATTAGCAAAGCTTTTAATGCTATCCCCCGCCACAACCTCATGAACAAAATACTCAACACAAACGTGCACAATAACACAAAAAGATGGCTGGCAAACTACTTAGCAGGCAAATGTGCACATGTAACATTTGCCAGTCAGTCTTCTAACATCAGAAACTTCACAAACAGTGTCCCCCAAGGATCTGTTTTGTCCCCTACACTCTTTAACCTATACATGCTCAACGTACCCACACCCCACACACCACAGATACACAGCTTCCTATGCAGATGATATAACACTTACATGTACGCACCAAAATGCAAACACAGCTGCACACATCATTCAACCTTACCTCAACACACTACACGAATGGTTCACCACAAACAGGCTAAAAATAGCCCCAGCCAAATCTACAGTGACTCTTCTCACAAATTGGACAGCAGAACACAGTCACATCCCACACCTCACAGTAAACAACACTCCCCAACCACACACACACACACATCCAAAATCCTTGGTGAAACATACAATACATCAGTGTCATTTAAACAACACATCACAAACATTAAAAATAAAATAACACCAAGACTCAATGCTTTGAGGTCACTTGCCCATACAACATTCGGACACAACAAAGAAACCACCACCACAGTATACAAACAATACATACGTTCAGTGATGAATTATGCAAGGCCTGCCTGGGCTTCTAACCTCACCAAAACACACTACAGACCATACAGAACAAGGCCCTAAAAATAATCACAGGCTGCACAGCTACTACACCCACAGACCACCTACATCAAGAAACCAAAGTCCTCAAAGTCAAGGATCACCTAGACATGAGAGGCACCCAGTTTCTTGCTGCAGCCTCCACAAACCCACAACATCCACTACAGTACATGGCAGCACATTCACCCACACCAAGGAACATCAAAACAACACCCAGCACACGATACCATACACAAATTCTGTCATCTCTCCCCCCTCGCCCACCTCAGACCAGCTTCCAGAAGCATATCCACACTCAGATCACTCGCCGCTCCATTCAGTCACTTAAAGACAACACAAAGCTGCATTCACGGCCTCCTGACATCCACCCTTCTGAATCCTATCTTCCTCGTGAGGACAGGGTCCACCTGGCCAGGCTGAGACGTGGGCACCATCCAGCCCTCTTAGGCTACCTGAAGAGGCTGGATGACTCCGTCGTTGATGCCTGTCCAGGATGCAACACAGCACCCCATACTATTAACCACATTATGGAAGACTGCATTGCACACAATCACCTACGCCAACAACACAACATGCACTCTTTGAGAGCTCTGTGGGAAAGCCCGGTCTCGGCCATGGCCTTCCTAAGGGACTTGGGGCTGTTCGGCCAGACTGTCTAGGGAACAACTGCTACTACTACTACTACATTTGGGTCGGGGTAGGGGTGGTGGGTGTGGGGTGTTCGATCGCCTAGTCGCTCACTGGCCGTGACTCCGGCTACAAGGGGGGAGAAATTAGTGCTTTTGGGTGTACAGTCTGTGAAAAGCTCCTGGTTATAGTGTGTCTGTCTTTGACCTTGCAACTTGGTTGTAGCTGTGACAGATCCATTTGTGGGAATAATGGTGTGAGTGGTGGCAGAGGATGTGGTGGTGGCTCGAGGGACAACAGTTTTCTGATGGCTCACACCAAGTACAGTAGGGGTTGTTGTGACTAGGTTCATTTGATGATCATCTAGTCTACTATCCTCATTTGGGAGATGAGGCACATTCGTACTGGATAATAGGGGAGCAGAGCCACCTGGATATATTATAGCCACTAAAGGAAGGCATCTTTCTCCAGCACCTCCAGGTAGGGGTGGTGGGGCCAGACTGGCCAAGTTGGCTGTCGTTAGATATGGCAGAAGTGAATCCCTGTCCCCTAAAGGATTAAGATCTTATCTTGATTAAGGGAAGGAAATCGATCTCTGCCCTTGATGGCTTTACATGGTAGGTGGTGGTGACCATCATACACTTGATGTAACACTGTCTCCTGTTTCCTTAGGTGACTATGGAGTGACAACCTTAATGATTTCCTGTAACCCAGGAAACCATTTTTGGTGGTAATTGTATGCCTAAGTAATGGGGTTTGGTGGAGCCAACTATGGTGCTCCTGTTACCAGGATAAAGAGATGCAAATGTGGCATCCATCCAGGAACCAAACCTCCACACACTTCCCCATGTTTGTGATAAGATGCTATCCACTGCAGGGGAACATTGGTTCACTGCAGAGGCCATCCCTGCAGGGACAATTTCTTGCCTGCAGTTGATGGGTCTTCTCAATTTGACAGGTTGGGATTGATCTACTGCTGCTATAACAAATGTCTGTTCTGTTTTCAGGATAAGGATGAGGTGATGGAAGAGGTCAAAGAAGATAAAAAAGATGATGTGAAAGAAGCTGCTGAGGAAGAGACAAAAGATGACGAAAAACAAGAGAAGCAGAATGGTGATGATGCTGAGGGAGAGGAAGAAGAGGAGAAGGAGCAGCACCTAGAAGAGGAGGAGGAGGAGGAGGAGGAGTCAGATGAAAAAGAGGAGAGTAATGATGTGAAAGAAGATAAGAAAGAAGAGGAGGAAGATGACAATGAAGAAGAGGAAAAGGAATCCAAAAAGGATGAAAAAGTCACTCCTAAAAAAGAACGTAAGTGTCAGTCCCTTGATTACCACCAGTATATAATGCATTTTGTTTAGTATTGTATAATTGTAACCCCAGTTTGATTTATTTGAGAATTTATGAACATACAGCTCCCCAACATAAAACATTTCTGTGTTTGGGAATTTGCCATGTAATTATCATTTCAGTGTCCCACTTCCATTTTACCTTGGCCACTCGCTTGTTCCTCTTTTTAATAATATGTTCATCACTCAGTTCCATAAACTTTTTGCATCCATGTGATGCTCTTTTTAGTTTATTCTTACTGCTGCAAAACAATTTTATTCAAATAAGAGAAGACCGCTCTGATCAGCTAGTCAGGTCAGGTGCGGGTAAGGGGATGGGTCTGTTATGATGTGGCAGGGGTAAACCAGTTCTGCTGTCGGGCCCTGCTGCGGATGTCACTGATTGCATTGCGCAGTTGACCCTTGTGTGGTGTGGTGCGGTGAGGATCTGTCCGTTCTCCCCTTTGGGGCTAAGATGCGAATGAATGTGTTTGAATGGATGAGTAAATGGGGAGTGTGTCGTCCTGTCTCGGCTACCTCCCTTTCCATGGGGGAAGCAGCCTAGGTATATAGATAGATAGACTGCCCTATCCCTTGTCACCAGTTGCCCTTCCTACATTTCATTACAGTGTCCTCTTCCTTTCCCCCTGGCCTCATGCACATACTTTGTCTCATTATCCACTGCATTTTACTTTTTCTAAATGAATATATATATATATATATATATATATATATATATATATATATATATATAAACATATGTGTGTGTGTGTGTGTGTACAGTAAGTCCTTGTATTTGGATGCATTTGACTTCGATGCCTCGTTTTTGTGCAAGAAAAGTTTCCGAGTTGTCTCACAATTCATGAATTTCCCCACAATTCGATGCTCCCAGCTGGCAGCCGACGACGCATACCGATGCTCATTTGGCAGCCATCTTGCGACTACCCTTTCCACCATAACCGACATGGCAACCACCTTCAATGCATACACCAGGACTATGCTTGAGGCTACCAACATCCTATTGACCTTGAGTGATCTGAAGTCTCAAGTGATGGCCATCTACAACAGAAACATAAAGGAGCAGAGACAAGCCCGAATCACACAATATTTCCATGAGAGAATGTGGCAGCTATTCTGCAAGACTTGGACATTCCAGCAGGGGTGGATGGAGGAGGAGAAGTGGACAGAGAGGAAGTGGAGGTGCTGGAGCCTGAGTTCAACTTCGAGGGCTTTGGCATAGGTGATGGGGCTTCCCCAGAGAAGCCCATGTCACCTAGTAACTAGCCCATCTACCCTCAACACACCTTCACCTGCCACTCAAACCAGTCTTCACTTTATTTCTCGTAGGGATTTTTGGTGTTGCAGCTCTTTATAACAGCTTAAATGTCTTTTCAGGTACATGTTTATTGTGTTATGCTGTTTTAGCACTAGTAAACTCTCTTCATTTAATTTTGAGTAGGGCCTGTTTGGTGTTATAGTACTTTCTGATAGGGTAGGTACAATTCCCACCAGACTGCTCCTGTATTTTTCCCATTGAGTCTTAACTTCACAATTCGATGTTTCGCGTTTTGGCAGAACATCCAAATCGCGAAAAACAAGGATTTACTGTATACATATATATATATATATATATATATATATATATACACACACACACAGTAGGTACGCACAACGTGAGTTAATGGGCGGCAGAGGAGGTCGCTTACTAGGAATTCGCGTACTGTGAATACATAAACTTACGGGAAAAATTACATATGGGTGGCACCCTCTTTCATTGGTAACCCTTGAGACTCCTGTCAGACCTATGTACAGTAAGCTCCCTCCAAACACGTTCTTGCCGAATGCGCTTACAGTTCTACGTGGTAAGTGCTGGGATGCATATAAGACAACGTAAGATTAAAGAACCATTACGAAGACTATAAATTTATGCAAGAGAGGCCTTTGAAAGGCCAAGAACTCGAACATCAGCGCAGCGCACACGGTTTGTTTTAATCAGGTGATTGGCTGTATTGCTTTTCCACAGTACTGTATTTGTAAGTTAAATATTTACATTACTGTTCTAGTAAGTTTATGTTCAAGTTAAAGTATTATTAACCCCTTAAACGCGGATCGTCTCGTTTGCGACGCTCGGCAAAAAGGACATAACGGCGGATCGTCGCATTTGCGATTCTAGTAAATTTTGAATAACCTCGGGCAAGCAGGCTCCAGCTGGTATTGTCTATCAGTACCACCACCCTTTAGCTACAACTAGCATACTTTACCTTTGTACTACTGACCTCAGTTGTTGCCAAGTATCGCGTTTTTCCCCCGTCCACCCCCCACCACGGCCCGGCCAGCCTGGCTGTGATACATGGCAGTGCTCTGAGCGCTCAGAACTGTAAATCTGCGCTCTCCTCTCACAAGCAGTTTATGCTAATAGGAAACGCTTGTTTCCCCAGTTGTAACACTAGCTTTTTTTCTCACGGTTTGCCCCTGTTTAGCGTCAGTTTACTGCAGGCTTTCAAAGTGACATTATGGCGAGTTCTAGCTCTTCCCAGTCAGTGCAAGCGGCTGACAGGAACGAGAATAAAGTGGCGGGCGTAAGGCAGAATAAAAAGCGCACCGTGGTGATCTTTTGGGAAGTAATATGATTGAAAGTAATGTAGTATACATGTTTTTAGCTGTGAAAATGGAAATGTTTGTTGAGTGACGGGAAGACCGCCGCCACGGTGCATGTCGGCCGTACGCATTGTTGATTTTAGTCTTATTTTCAGTGCTTATTGTACAAATACGGATTCCAAACTACCTTTACGTTGTAGTATAAAGTTTACTGTGACAGAATGAGGCTGTGGTAGAGGGGAAACCGGGTTGCTGGAGGTGTGAAAGTGAAGATTTGGTTACCCAACTTTGCAAGTCTCCACAAGTCCTTGGGTAGTCCACGAAGGCTCAACACCTGTCTCTGGAGAAAGCTGAATGTAAGTACTATCTGCCATACCAAGTATAATGTTCTAGGGTTAATCTCTGATTTTTGGCTAATATTTTCCTACAGGTACTCAGACCGCGATACAACCCCGCCACTCGGGGGGGGGGGGGTCGACTGTTCACGGCCGCGTTTAAGGGGTTAAATAACGTTGAAGCAAGAAATAAAGTCTTATTACCAGTTTACCTGATAGGCATTGGAATGTTGCCTTTTTTATTTGTTCGTTAAAGATTTGCTGTACTGTTTTTCCACGATACTGTATTTGTAAGTTAAATATTTACTGTTCTGGTATGTACTTGTAAGTTAAAGCACTTAAATAAAGTTAAAGCATTAAATAATGCCTTGTAACCAAATAACCTGATTTATATGTCTACCCATGATCGGCAGGTTCCGAGACAATGCGCCATCAGACGATTCCCTGTCAGGACAATCTGCACCCTGGACGATTCCGTCATTCTTTATATATATTTATTATTAATTAATCAATACTTTAATAACTGTACTTCAGGGGGATCCATCAAAGTCCTTGTTCAATAGTGTAGGCTTTGGATATTATTTATTAGTTGCACCTTTAGTCAATAATTGTTTCTTCCTCGTTGTAGTCGCCTTTTAATTATATTCTAGCGTCACCCGTAGCTGTCTTCATTAATGACGGTGAATTATCTTGTTACTGTTGTGACGGTGAACTGACTTGACGGCAAATTATCCCAAAACCAAACAGCGTCAGAATGTTGCCTTGTGTTTACGCATTAGTATGTTGAAGTTTTGCTGTACAGTACTGTATTTGTAAGTTATAACATTAAATAAACTATCTAAATACTTAACCCGCCCCATCCCGACTACTTTTCCACCACTGACTCCCCCCAGTCCTGACCATTTTTGGAAAAAAAAATTTTTGGCTCAAACCTCCGCTTTTGGTGAGAAACATCAAAAAATCATAGAGAAATCGCTCACCTGAGGTTTAAAATACTGTACTCAAAATAGGTAGCAGTACCTCCTCACCTTACTGTGTTTTCTATCAGGCTGGCTCCAAAGAAAACGAGTTCTATGGGAGTGTAACCATTCCACACCACTCATAAACGGTATTTATTTATTTATTTGGTACGAATTTATATGTAGTACAAGAGAATATTGGTTTTCACACAGTAATATAGGCAATATAAGCATTGTTTCACTCATGAAACACATCAACATACCTGACCTATTTTGGCAACATTACCTGATCATCATTTCTGACTGTTTCTTCCTCTAATGCTATGTAAAGTTTGCCCTCCACATTGTCATCGATTGGGGAATCACTCTGGCACTGAATTTCATACCGTGGCATGACATGGCTTTACTGGCCAGGTCACTGGTAACAGGTGAATTGCTGAGACAATGGCATTCTGTGGGGGGGGGGGAGGTCATGCTGGGTAAGGCATTGTCCCTGCCTGGCATCTTGTAGAGGAAGGTGTCCTGTGTATACGTACCAAAAATCACTCGCAAAAATTGAAAATTGTGCAAATTAGGGACCTTGCAATTGATTCGCGTTTATGAACGTCAACGGGATTGGCAGTGACAAAACGTGTGGACGTTAATTCACGTCAACGGGATGCCGCAGGTTAAAGTGCTTCATATTGATTACCAGTGGCAGATAACAGCAAAACACCACATTTAGGGGGTCTAGGGAGCAAAATAAGGTGTAATTAAAACTTACGCAGTTTTGCGCTGAATGCGCCACGACTGGAACAAAACCCACGCTTTGGGGGGCCAGCTTTCTATATTGTACTGTAAAGGGAAACTATCTAAGATATATTACCTAAGGTAAAGTAAACCAACAAGATTATGGCTTTACTAAATCAACAAGGATATGGCTTTACTAAATCAACAAGATTATGGCTGTTCGCCTTAACACAAGAGGACAACAGGCTTGATGGATGTAAGAAGGGGATCCGAGGCAGGGTGAGGCACCTAGCGTGCACCTCCTGCGCCACCCGACACACCACCTTCCTCACCAGTCTCGTCACTGGTACTCTGACACTTACACTAGCTATAGTAGCCGCAGCGAGAAATGAACGCTGTGGTGGGGCAGGCGGGATGACCTGGGATTCCCCCATTGTTGCCATATCCACATGTCACCGACCATAGAGGTAGGATGTCACCGACCATCGGCCACCGCTGCAGCCCCGCTCCATGATCCTTACCCTGTGTCTCTGGCTTTCTCTTTCTCTCTCGGTTTCTATATAAACTGCTGTATTTCCGAAACTAATTATGAAATTATTATGACTTTTGTTCCACACCACCACTGAGGTAAAAATCAAGGAGAGTTTTCTGTATAAAGGTTTCCCCCCCCTCCTAAATGTGGCATATGAGCGGGGAGTGCGGCCTTGCCGATACCTCCGCCTGACCTATAATTATACACTCGCCAGAACTGACCTGCCCTCAGACAAGGGGGGGAAACCTTTATACAGAAAACTCTCCTTGATTTTTACCTCAGTGGTGGTGTGGAACAAAAGTCATAATAATTTCATAATTAGTTTCGGAAATACACCAGTTTATATAGAAACCGAGAGAGAAAGAGAAAGCCAGAGACACAGGGTAAGGATCATGGAGCGGGGCTGCAGCGGTGGCCGATGGTCGGTGACATCCTACCTCTATGGTCGGTGACATGTGGATATGGCAACAATGGGGGAATCCCAGGTCATCCCGCCTGCCCCACCACAGCGTTCATTTCTCGCTGCGGCTACCATAATGCACTCACTTTGTTCATAAACCCTTGAAAGTCTATTTCTGACACCACAGACACTGCATCATCCTCTTGATTTTCCCCAGGAAATGGCTCTTCTGATGTTGAAGAGAGTGATTCCTCACTTTCTTGAGGCTGCAGGTAACGGGTGATGAGGCAACCGTTGGCGCATCTTGGGATGGCAAAGTCGCATGCTCAGGGTAACCCTGGATTTGGGCCACTCTTCACTACCGTCTTGCCTTTTATGAGTTCAGTTCGCCTACTGTTAAAAAATACACTAAAATTCGATAAAAATAGGTCCTCGCATACTATGCGATTCGTGTTCTGGGAGCTCACATACTGTGCGTACCTACTGTATATGTATAATTCTGGATTCTGTCCCATTCCATCTCACAGGTATCATTATTTACGTATACCTCTGTGCACTGTATGGTTCACTGCAAGTCCTCATGTAAAATTGCTTCATTATGAATTTCCTGATGAATTAATGTGTATATTCTTTTATGTTGCTCATGGTTTTAAGTTTATGTATTCATGAACCAGAAGGATGTTTCACTTTACAGTTGTGTCAGCCTCGTCAGTCAATTGACACGATTTCCGTTGCTACTACCAGATGATCATGTTTAACTTTGGGAGTATAGCTAGCAGTGAAGAAATTGATGAGACTACAGTGGAATCTCCTAAATCGCAGTCTTATGGGGCTGGGCACACATTGCAATTTGAGATTTCCATAAGTTAGAAATAGGTATTCTTATGAGGAAAAATACTTATGAGCCTGTCATCTTGGAAAAGTTGCCCCCTTACCACCAAACCTACATCAAACTGGTCACCAGTGAACACCAATAACCTGGAAAAGAAATTAGTAAAGAATATTTAATAGAAATGAACAACATTCATTGTAAGATTAACTGATTCTGACTGACAACATTGCTTGAATGGACAGGGGAGGGGTTCCTAGACTTGAGCCAGACTATGGCCTCTCAGCATGAGGCGAGTTTGCTGCTGCTGCTTCTGTACCCCTTCCTCCTCAGGAACCCCTCAGAGCCCTGTTTGAAGGCAATGAAAGCGGTGTCATCATCGTCAGAGGCGATTCGTTAAGCGTAATTCTTTACCAAACAGGTGCGGCCTTTACATATTTTTTGTTGAAATGAGTCTTTCATGGGTTACTTATTACTCCTGGTTTACCACAGCGACTGAACATTTTTATAAACATACCTCTGAAAGCTATAAATGGTTTAGAATGTGTGATACACTAACGCATCCAGTCGGAGCAGTGGTTGGTAAACAATGCAGCCAGTTGAGAGATCGTCCTCGTTTAGTCCATAATGGTGGGCAGTGTTGGCTTTCTTTTCACTACCTTCAATCCTCCTTATTACATCAAACTTTTGGGTGTAAGTTAACGTTGACTATTTCTTCCCCTTCCTTAACAACGTTGTAGGGTTAGGAGGGTTAGGATCAGCCATGGTAATAATGGGCAGGCGGAAGAAACATGGGGGGTTGGGGGAATCCTCGTACACCACACCAGAACCACACACTGTCATCAGAGAGCAGACAGTGCACTGAGCTGGGTGGGTGCCGTGGCTCATGTACACTCCCTTCGTTCTTGGTGTGGCAGGAAAGTGCTGTGTTTGGCATAGAGTAAGTGCTGTGCATGAATATAATTAGTAATTGCCATGCTTGAGTCCAGTTGGTTAACAGCTGGCCAGACACGCCGGCTTGAGGTAATGGTGGTGCGTATTACACAAGGCATCAAAAAAGCTTCACTTTTGAGGTTGCAGTTGCAAATTACGTATAATTTCCGCATGTTACTGATATTGCAAACAGTTGTATGATATTGCCTTGTATTATGAATCCGCTGTTTAGAAGTGCATGATTTAGGATATTCCACTGTATATTAAATTTTGACCTAAACAATTCATGAAGTGCCTTATCATCATGATCAGGATCTCCTTTCCCACCCAAGGGCAGGGTGAGGAGTAGCACGTCCAGACAGCCTAAGTCTACCCAATCCAATGGGCCAGACTTCCATTCACTCATATCATTCAGGCCCCTGGAATCCTTGCTTAGTCTGATAGCTACGCCAAAAACATTTACCACATTCTGTAGCTTCACAAACGTTTCCGATAGAGTCAGTCCGGACGCTGTCACGTTAAAAGGGGGTGCCAAATCCCTGCTTGTGCACTTCTCACAATATTCATCCAGCCAGCCTGATCTCTTGCCAGTCCCTTAGCCTCACCATCACCTATACCTTTCTTCCTCACACACTCATCCACCATATCCTTCCACCTTCTTGGCCTACTTTGCCTCCTTCCTCCTTCAAATTTCCCAAGATATACATTTTTCACCACTCTTTTGTTATCCATTCTCTCCATATGACCATACCATCTCAGTACACACTCTTCAATTCTGGTTCCCACAGACTTCCTCCACATCTTTCACGAATCACATTATTTTGTATCCATCCACCCTCTGTGCTCTGCTACATTCCTCAGTGGTCCCATCTCCTCTACTCTTACTCTTGACTTTTCATTTTCATACCACGCCATAGTCTCACATCGATGTTAACCCATGGATTGCACAATTACCTTTTTTTTTTATCCCACTCCATGGTGTGCAAAAAATGGAAAAAAAGTTTTTTTTATAAACTGGAAGATAAACATCCAGGGCATCATCTGGTGAAAAAATAATCTCTCTCTCTCTCTTTGTATTGCGTAGGGCCATGCGTAACTTTATGTTGGGGAGTAGTGAAAAAATAAAAAATTTTGTTTTATGAACTTGAAGATAAACATCCATGGCATCATCTGGTGAAAAGAAATCTCTCTCTCTCTCTCTCTCTCTTCGTCTTTGCGAAGCGCCATGCATAAGTTTGGGTAGGGGTGGAGTAGTTAGTGGTGGTACATGGCCAGCACAGCCTGAGCTGTGGCTCGCAATGTGACACTACCCAGCCTGAGCTGTGGCTCACAGTCCACGGGTTAAAGTTGGCACTAACACTCCTCCATGTAAACCTCGTGCAGCAGCAACGCTCAAGCCTCTCCTTCTTATCAAGGCCTTCATAGCACTAGCTATTTTCCTTCCTTGTGTTACTACTTTCCACTTCTTTTGCACATTTTCCTCTCATTTCTATCACTGTTCCTAGGTATTTGAACTCTCTTGCTTACAGACATTAGCAAAACTCAGCATTAGTCTACCTAGGTTTTTTGCAGTATTTCTAGGTAGTACTGCATCATCAGCATACAACAAACTTGAGATATTCCATCCATCACCATTCATTACTGTCATCCTCCTATACATTACTCGTGTTTTTACTTCTCTCATCACCCCGTTCATGTGTGTGTGTGTGTGTGTGTGTATATATATATATATATATATTTTGAACAACCATGGGAACATCACTCAATCTTGACGCCCACCCTCACCGATCGTGAACCATTTGCTTAGGTGCCTATTTACCCTTACACATCTTCACTACCATTATAAAAACTCTTGATGGCACCTAGTAGCTTACCGTCTGCACCATACATTCGCAGAACCTTCCACAATCCTTTACTATCTACTTTGTCGTATGCATTATCCAGATCCACGAATGCCATAAACACCTTATGGTCCTTCTCACAAGCCTTCTTCATTATCTGTCTTACCACAAATATTTGATCCACACATCCTCTGCCACTCCTAAAGCCACCCTGTTCATCACTCACTAGGACTTCTGATATCTCTCTTACTTTACAATAATTCTTCCATATACCTTCCCTGCTACACTCAATAAATTTATGCCACAATAATTCATGCACTCACTTGGCTGATCTTTATTTTTGTATAGGGGTACAATCACAACCTTTTTCCACTCTGGTGGCACAGTTTCACTCATCCATGCCTTTTTACATATTTCCAACAAACACATCATTCCACTCTCTCCACAAGCCTTAATCATCTCTGCATATACCTCATCAACCATGGCTGCTTTCCCATTTTTCAGCCACTTCACAGTGTTCTTCACCAGTGCAAGTGTTACATTTCCTGGCTGTGCATTCCTTCTCTGCACACCCCAAAAACCAATCATGTTTAAAGCTGCTCTGCTCACTCTATACCCATTCATCAGCCTTTCAAAATACAGTATTCTTTCCGTCTGGTCTTTACTTCATCCCCATGGGTTAATAATCTGCCACTTACATCCTTCACACTTTCTCATTTATTTCCGCGGTCACTCCTACATTTCCGCACCTGTTTCCAGAATAACTTCCTATTTTCAGAGTAATTTGTATTTATTTTTCTTATGATGAATAATATCTGTCATTGGTAATAAAAAAAAAACAAACGGACTTGGCTTCTATTGTTTCCATCATACTGTGTGCCCAGGATCACAAGTTTGCATACTGTTTCTGATGAGAATTCTTATCATTGAGTGCAAATCCACTTCTTTCCTGTCGGTCTCATAACTTAATATGAAGTGAATTATCTATGGCCAGAGAACCATACCAAATATCTCTCTCTCAGCCAAGGGATGTTAGCCACCAGAGGAAAATGAGAAGTGGGAGAGTTGAAATACTCGTATTAAGCAAGCTTAGTGTAATAGGAAAAGTGTATGGTAGGATACTTATTGACAGAGTTAGGGAAATAACAGAGGAATTAGTTGGAGAAGAACAGGGAGGCTTTAGGAAGGAAAGAGGTTGTGTAGATCAGATATTCATTCTTAGATCTTTAGTGGAAAAGTTCCTAGAGAAGGGAAAGAAGTTGTATGCGGCCTGCATGGATTTGGAGAAAGCATATGACAGGGTGGATAGACAAGGATTGTGAAAAGTATTAAGAATATATGGAGTAGATGGGAAGTTGTAGAATGCTGTGAAGAGTATGTATGAGGGTGCTGAGGCTGCAGTGCCTGTGGATGGTGAAATGAGTGAATTTTTCCCTTTGAAGGTTTGGTTGAAAAAGGGATGCGTCATGTCTCCATGGTTGTTCAGTCTGTACATGGATGGGGTAATAAAAGAGGTACAAGGTAGGGCAGTGGATGTTGGAGTGGCCCTGGTGAGAGAGGGTAGTGTTTGGAAACTCCCTGTACTGTTGTTTGCAGATGATACTGTGTTGTTAAGTGAAGACGAAGGGGAGCTGCAAGGCTTGGTGGATGAGTTTGGGAGTGTGTGTAAGAAACGGAATCTAAAGGCGAACGTAAGGAAGAGTAAAGTGATGGTCTTTGAGAGAGGTGAAGTCAGTGAATGTACAGTGAGGTAGGATGGTGAGGAAATGGAAAATGTGAGTACATTTAAGTACTTGGGGAGTGTGATGAGTAAGGATGGAAGTTTGGAGGGTGAAGTGCTTGAAAGGGTACAACGAGGAAGAAAGGATGTTGGTTCCTTGAAAGCAGTGATAAAAAACAGGGAAGTGAGCATGGAAGTGAAAAAGTTACTACATGACTGTATTGTGATACCAGCTCTTAACGTATGGAAGCGAAGCTTGGACATTGTTGGAGGGACACAAGTCAAGAGTGAGAGCAGTGGAAATGAGTTATTTAAGAGGAGCCTGTGGAGTCACATGGAGAGACAGGCTGACAAATGAGGATATAAAGGAGTGGTGTGTGGATGTGGATGTGATAGGAAACGTTAGGAGGAACACACTGAGGTGGTTTGGCCATGTGGAGAGGATGGAGGGTGGGAGACTGACAAGGAGAGTGTATGTGAGTGAGGGGGAGGGGGAGGGGGAGGCCAAGGATGAGATGGAGGGATGGAGTGGAGAGGTATATGAGAGAGGGGGGTGTGAGTAGGGAGCAGGGCAGTGAAATGGCAGGGGACAGGGTGACATGGAGGCGATTCGTTTGTGGCCACCCCATACGGGATTAAGGCGTCTGGCAATAGATAGATAGATAGATTGTCTTTTACCATGCATGTATATCTAAGCTACAGAAACTCCACAGCTGGGGTGCCACTTTACGACCAGCCCCTGGAGACCAGTGGCAAGCGAGACCGCAAGAAGGTGGAGCGTTTTGTCCAGGAGACCAAGAAAGAAGAGGTTGATATCAATGGCATTGGCACACCGTTAGGAGAAATACCATTCATTGATGCAAGTCTTACGGTTAGTTGATTATGTGAGTTTTTCCTCACTCAGGTGTTTTTATTATTAAGTTGCTGATGAATTAACACCTTTTCTTCATCTGATTTGCTTTTTAGTCAGAAATTAGTTTTTTGTAATGGACCAGAAGCATGAATAACTTAAGTTTCTTGGGTGCTTTGTGAAATTACCATAACCTTGCAGTAAGTGGAGGTAAAGCACACAATATAAAGAATGGAAAGGGTTATAGGAAGTAGCAAGTGATGCAGGTTAGGCACTAGTCATGATTGCTTTAACTCAGAAGTATTAAGGTGTAATAAATGAAGTACCCTGTATTTTGTGAATGTCTTGCACAACTGACTATATAATGTATGATTTCAGACATTAATAATTGTTTCACTGCATTGTGGTCTATAATGAGGTAGTAAGCACTGACTTTGCAAACAGAGTATTGAATCTTCGGAGCCCATCAAACTTTTCAGAATGTTTAGCCATCATCGTCTAATCCCTTGTTGCCCCCTGAGGAGCGTAGGACCCCAGGGCTAGGCAAGTTGATCCTGACATTTAACCCTATAACCGCGGGGCGTCACTTTCGTGACGCTTGGGCACAAGGGATCATACCGCAGGACGTCACTTTTGTGATTCTGTGTTATTTTGAATTTGCCCAGGCTTTCAAGTGGTGGCTTGTATCATCTATCAGTACTACCAGTGTCCAGCTATAATCAGTTCTGCTAATGTCATCTGTACTCCCATCCACATTTGACAATTTAGCCATTTTCCCCCCATCCTTGACTCCCCTCTTTACCTCCCCCTCCATTACTCTCTCCTCCTGCCTGCCCAGCCGCGCTGTGCTATGCAAATCCTAGACGGATTTTTCCACTAATTTTATCCATTGAAATGTGCTCTGTGCCTATTCTTTTACAAAATAATGTTTAAAAGAAAGAGAAAAGGTAATTGATACTGCCATACATCTGGAATGGGCTAATTATCACTTGGCAACACCCTACGTGCACTCGTTTGCTAATTTTCCCTGTTTATTTCCCCTTGAAATATGCTGTATGACCTATTCTCATAATAAAAATATACATAAGAAAGGAAGGGAGAAGCCTAAATGATATGTACATTCATCTGGAACTACCAAATTTATTATGTATTGTCTAGATTTCCTGCCAATCATTTCACAACATACAAATTAGCAGCTGTCACCACGCTGACATTGTCAACCCTTCCCTGCCCATAATATGCCACATCATTCAGTTTACTGTCGTCTTTCAAGATGAAACCATGTCGGATTCGCGCCTGTCCAATTCCGCCACTTCTTAGTCCACTGCAAAGGGCCCTGTGACCTCTACCCCTACTAATCCTCATGTGGGAAGGGGTAAAGGGCTAAATGACTGCTGTGGGACGTGAACTGGCCAATTTATCAATGATAATGATGGACAGTGACTACGATCTGTCTGGTGACTCTAAAACAGTGCAAGTGGAAATGTAAATAATGTGTAAATAGCAAGTGAAAGCAATGAATGTAAATATAATTGAACAGTGGAAAGTAGTTTTATAAGTTACTGCAAGTGACAGTGCATAACATAGTGTAAATAAAATAGAAATGTAAATAATGTAAATTTAAAAAAAAATGGAAATAGAAATGTAAATAATTGGTAATATAAGAATAAGAGTATGAATACTTGGAGTAATGAAAATGAAAGCTACACTGTAGCATGTATAAATACCAGGAGTAATGAAAGTGAAAGCTTCGCTCTCTACGCTAGTTTACTGAACGAGAAACTGAATGCCTGGAGTGAAAAGAAACTACTAGTACTGAAAGAAACTTATGGGTAAATACTATATATTTAAATAAGTGTAATAAAGTACTAGGAATATAAAGTGTGTGTGTGTTTATGAGTAATAAATGACAGCTCCGCCTCAGAATACTAGCAGGGAATGAGCGCAGGTGGAAAGCTCGTACGCGCTCGTAATTTACATTGTTTTCACAGTGTGTGTGTGTGTTTTTAATATGGATTCCAGACTACTTGAAATTCATAGAATAGTGTTTCTAGTGATAATATCAGACAGTGGTAACCATATTACGGGATATTGGGAAGTGTAAAGTGGAGACTTCATTACCCAACTTCAGAAGTCTCCACAAGTCCAACGGTAGTCGACGAAGGCTCACGAAACATCCCAGGAGAAAGCTGAAGGTATGTGCCATAGGCTTATATAATTGTAGTATTCTAGGACTAATAACTGATTTTTGGCAAATATTTTTAAAAAGTCGGAGTGCGATTATCCCCGCGGGACGGACACGGCACATTCCCAACATCCCCGCGGTTAAGGGGTTAAGGTGAAAGTGACCAGCCGCACTCATTCCTGAGTGGCAGTACATGAGCAATAAACCCCAACCACCCCGTGGATATGGAAACCTGCACAGTTTCAATCCAGTTGGAGCACCTTATCTACTCACTAAACCACCAGGCGCCATAATTTGGTTATATGGTTACCACCCAGTGTAGTAAATGGTTTCCTAGTGTACAGGAAACCATTTGGCTTGTCACTCATTGTAGAGTCACCCATAGGCAGGAGGAAGAAGAATGAATGAAGGAAAAAACTGAAGAGGACGGAAGGAAGGAAGAGAGGAAAGGTCAGTCACCCGAGAGCAGCGCTACATCGAGTGAATGGGCATTAAGCACCTCAATTTACCACTACGAGTCATAATTATTTTATTATACTTTATTAGTACAATTGTCTGTAGTTGTACATTACATCCAGGTAATGACAAGGTCTCTAGGATGTGTGTGGACTGCTACTCTGACTGCATGCACTGTGATGAAATCCTGTCTCATTGTTGTTGATAGCAAATTTCAGTGGTAGGTGGGGGCACTCACCATCCACTCACTGGATGTAATGCTGCTCTCGGGTGCCTGCCCTTTCCTTTCTTCCTTCTTTCATTCTTTCCTTTTCTGCCTTTCTTTCCTTCATTCTTTCCTCTTCCTTCTGTCTACAAGTTACAACACTGATGACAAGCCAAATGGTTTCCTGTGCAGCAGGAAGCCGTTTACTATGCTTGATGGTAACCATATAATCAGATTATGGCCCCTGGTGGTTTACTGGGTAAATAAACTGCTCCAATCAGATTGAGCCAGTGAAGGATTATATCCAAGAGATGGTTGGGGTTTATTACTCACATAATGCCACTCAGGGTTGAGTGAGGCTGGTCACTCATCTTAAATGCCAGGACCAACTTGCCTAGCCCTGGGCACCTACACTCCTCATGGGGCAACACTCGATTAGATGATGAATGAGTGAATGATAGCAAATTATTTTTTTCGGCTTAGGAAAGGCTTCTTATATTTATAGGTGTTTATTAAGGTTGTATCTCTACCCTTCCAGCTTTGATAAGTTTATCGAAAGCTGAATGAGATAAACCTTACAAGATATCCCCAGGCTCAGTGGGTTAATTGATGCAACTGAATCCTTTCAACATGATCCATGAAATGAGGTCTGTTAAATATAAAAGAAACTGAATTCGGCTTATCGTAATCGCGACGGGAGTGCTGCATAGCAGTGA
Organism: Coenobita brevimanus; assembly: GCF_032717465.1. NCBI lineage: Eukaryota > Metazoa > Arthropoda > Malacostraca > Decapoda > Coenobitidae > Coenobita > Coenobita brevimanus. Next base: position 25,250,340 of record NC_136992.1, read on the forward strand.
CTTTGAGATTTAGTCTTACCCTAGCCACATCACGCAGCGTCACTAAGTCATCGAGGTACACGCGATTCAATGAGTGTATTTTTACTGCACTTTGCAGTTGTTGCAGCAGAACAGTGAAGGATCGTGTAGAGCAATGTGTCTGCGTGGAATTCTGTTTCATAACAGGTGATGAAACGTGGGTGTACAGCTATGATGTCCAGACAAAAAGGCAGTCATCTCAGTGGGTTGAAATGTCGTCACTGCGACCCAAAACACATCGGTCGCTCAAATGATTTTTTTTGGGGGGGGGGGGGGCATCATTCATCTTTAGTTTGTTTCACATGGTTAGACAGTCATTAAAGAGCTTTATTTGGACATTCTGAATCATTTGAGGGTAACAGTGCGAAGGAGGAGGTTTGGACAAACGTAACCCGAATGCTGCTCAATGACAATGGCCTTGCTCATATGTTGCTTGCCATCCATAACTTTCTGGTGAAACACAAGATGATTCTTGCTCCCTAGCTGCCATACTCTCCAAATTTTGCCCGCGCTGACCCCTGTCCCCATGCCAGAATTCATCCATCCATCCATCATCCAATTCTACGTTGCCCCATGAAAAGCGTAGAAGCCCGGGGCTAGGCAATTTGGTCCTGACATTTGAGATGAGAGTGACCAGCCTCACTCATCCATGAGTGGCATTACATGAGCAATAACCCCAACCATCCCTTGGATATAAACCTTCACTGGCTCAATCCGATTGGAGTGCTGTAATTACCCACTAAACCACCAGGTGCCATAATTTGGTTATATGGTTACCACCCAGCATAGTAAATGGTTTCCTGGTGTACAGGAAACCATTTGGCTTGTCTTTCAGTGTAGAGTCACCCATAGGCAGAAGAAAGAGGAAAGAAAGAAAGACAAAAGAGGGAGTGTAAAGTCATCTGTAGGCAGAAGGACGACACCCCGAAATAAATAGAACAGATAGAAGAAAGTTTGCCAAGTGCACTAAACACAAATTCACTAAATTTTGTGTACCTTGCCTAAATGGCGTGGCATGATGCGGCTAGTGTTAGACCAATGCCCAAAGTCACTGCTACACAGCGCTCCTTTCACTATCATGCTACACCAGCTAGTTGGTGTGGTATTTAAAGAGTTTGTTTTCTTTTTGGACAGACCTTGTATATTCAGAGATGCCTGTTTGTTGCCATAAGTCTTTGTCATACTTTGGGCTCCTTCACAGTGTCAGATTTGTTGCCAGAGCTTACTGAATGAGGGTCAGATGCTGTATGAAGCTCATCTGAACTCCTCCCCTATTAATCTCATTATCTTTTTGAGTTTTTCATAGTTTTCCATTTAAAAGGGTGTGACCTCTAGGGAGAACACACCTCTTAGATTTTTTAATTTATTATTGGATCCTCTTTCCTCCTAATGTCCTCACTTTAATTTTTTTATTTTTCTATTTTTTTATTTTTTATTTATTCATTTTTGTTTTTAAAGGCTCCAACATGCTTGCATGTGTCGGCCTTGGTCACCTAATGGCGGCTCTCCACGCTGCATGATCCATTGCAGCCTCCCTGTTCAGTCCCTTAACCCTGAGGTCACACTTAATGACCTCATCCCATGTCTTTCTCGGTCTACACCTCATAACCCCACCCCCAATATTAACACTTCTCACCTTCCTCACCCAGTTATCATCCCCCATCCTCTCCACATGTCCAAACCATCTCAATCTACCTCTCCTCATCACAGCACCAATACACTTCAGTCCCATCCTACCTCTCAACTCTTCTATCGTAAACCCAGCTCCTCCAGGCCTTGGACGCAGGGACGCACTGCACATCCACCTAATCATTGTCATTTCTGTACGTCTGAGCCGGCAAATATCTTCCTCCTTCACTGCCCAGGTCTCACTACCATACAGCATTACACTCCTAACACATGCTGCATACAAAGACCCCTTAGCACGTAGGGAGAGTCCTCTCAATATCAGGAGAGGCAAGAGCTCTCTGAACTTCTTCCAACCACTTCTCACCCTAGCCACAGAGCTAGCTCCAGCCCCACCTCTAGCACACAACATGTCTCCCAAATAACAAAACTCTTCCACACACTCAAGAGATTCACCAGCAGGTTCAATCCTTTCACGTCTGACAATCTCCACCTGCTCACCCCAACATGCCGTACACATAAAATCAGAATTATCTCGCAGTCTACCTCTGATACTACTACATCTCTAATGCACCCATTTATCACAAACACCGCACAAGATGGAATTACTTCCCACGCCCTTGTGGCAAACTGCACATGGCCACTCTCCCTCGTCTTTGACAGTACTGCCACCAACCCTAGATATCATCACTTTTGTTTTATCTGCATTTATCCTTAAACACTTGTGCCCCATACCATCTCTCCACTTCCTAAACCTTTCCTCCGCCTCCCTTTCGTTCTCTGCAATCAACACCAAATCATCAGCATACAACAACTCCCACGGGAGTCCGTTTCTAAAGTCACATGAAAGGGCTTCAAGTACTATGATAAACAACATGGGATTCAAAACTGACCCCTGATGCACACCAACATTCATGGAAAACTCATCACTCAAATCTCCATTCACTCTTACCTGGGTGTGAGCACCCACATACATAGCCATAACCACCCTAACCAGCTACTTCTCCAAGCCAAGCTTTCTCATTGCCCACTTCACCACCTCTCTAGGGACTCTGTCAAAGGCCTTTTCCAAATCAACAAAAACAAAATAAAGATCCCTTCTCCTACCAATATACTTTTCCTGAAGCTGTCGAACAGTGAATATAGCATCAGTGGTCCCCCTACCTGGCATAAACCCAAACTGCATCTCATCAATATTCACTCTTTCTCTTATCATACCTTCTAAAACTCTCTCCATTACCTTCATTGTCTGATCTAAAAGCTTTATACCTCTTTACTTTCCTCTTTCCAGGGCATCACCCTTCCCTTTATACACATTTACAATTACACTCTTCAGCCAATCATCTGGGACAACACACTCATAAATAATCCTGTTTATCAGGTCAGTGACTAACCTCACCCCTATATTGCCTGAGGCCTTCAACATTTCGGCAGTCAACCCAGACACACCTGCTGCCTTCCCCACCTTCATCCTGCCTATTGCCTCACTCACAGTAGCAGTATCAATCAAAGGCCAAGGGCCAGACACTGGATCTGCTGGCTCCAAACCTTCCCTGTCCCAGTCAGACTCCTCATTCAACAACTGGTTATAATGCTCTCTCCATGCATCTTTAGTATCCTCACTGTTCACCACTACCCTTCCTTCATCATTCTTCACACACTGCTCACCTATATCCCGATTATCCCTCTTCACCTGACCTGCCACCCTAAATATCATATTTTTCCTTTCCCCATGATTTAGGTTATCAAGTAATAGTCTCTGTGACTCAGGCTTTGCCCTGTATACCATACCTCTCTTCTAGCCCTCTGCTTGGCAGCCAAATATTCCTCTTTGCTATCACCCTTCTTCCATTCCCGGAAAAGCCTTCTTTTCTCCTTAACTGCAGCTTCTACACCCTCATCCCACCACCAAGTTGCTTTATGTCTTGGTGGTCCTCTTGTCCAACCGCATGTTACATCAGTAACTCTCAAGAAATTGTTCTTGAGGGCTTATTTATTTATTATTACCAAGTGTTGACCCCCACTTTATGCCCTTCTTTCCTCATTGTCCCCTCGACCTCCATGCTTCTCTCAACCCTGCTCTCCTCCTTCCATCTCTCTGTCTCGCTCTCTCCATATGGTGCATTTATTCTTAATCTGATAATTACTCATCTAAATACTTTTATTCTAAATGCTTCACTCCATGCCAGTCAGTGGCACATAGTAAACAATTTGAACTCAGTGTGTACAGGAATTGTATATAGACATGGTGGGCACTGAGCCACAGTGGTAGCAAAGGGGTTAAAGTGATGCATGTTATTATACTTACCCTACAGTCGTTCTATTTTATGAAGGCAGTTTGGGTGGGGCGGTCAGGGACCTCACACTGTTAGCTCTGTTGTCACATCGCCGCCGACACACGTGTAATTATTTGTGCTCCCCTCTCTCTCTCTCTCTCTCTTTCTCTCTCTCCCTCCTATTTTAAGCTAGTAACTACTTATAAATGAATTTTAAACACTCTGTATAGATGTAATTCAGTAAAAAAGGTATAGCATAGTATAAATCTCATATGACTTGTCAGCGTTGCTTTTGCGACATTGTCAGGTGTTGACATGAGGGATAGCCCAGCGTGAGCATCATACTTGGTCAGTCTCCCGCCATGGAAGCTATTTAAAAAAAAAAAAAAAAAAAAACGCACCTATGGACTTTTACCTCGGGTGGTGTGGAAAAAAGTCGAAAACAAGAGAAAGAATAAAGAAAATACAATTAGTAGTACTTAATATAAATATGAGAGAGAGAGACAGACAGACAGAGAGGGAGCACGTGTGTGGCGACGATGTGGCATCAGAGCTAACAGAGTGAGGTCCCAGAGCGCCCCACCCAAACTGCCTTCATAAAATAGAACGACTGTAGTAGCTGTTATACTTAATTTACTGTAACTTGCCCCAGATATTTGTTTTTTTGCACTTACCGTAGCTCTGGCAGAATAAGACAGTACTACAACTCTTCATTTTTTCCATACCATGCTACTTCATGAGTTGAAAGGGTTGGATTTAAACATCTGAGCTTTTGCAGAAAATGCCACTTGAGGAATTGAAAGTGTTGCACCGGGTGGCATTTAATCGGCCTGGCAGTGGTGTGGAGATCAAGAAAAATCTGCGCAAGTTCAATGGCTACCCATACAACAAAGATGACAAGAAGTACCAGAGCAAACTGGCCACTGTGGAAAGGTGAGACAGACTAGTTGGAGTAATTGTCTATATATCTATCTATTTCCAGACGCCTTAATACCATAAGTGATGGCCACGAACAAATCACCTCCATGTCGCCCTGTCCCCAGCCATTTCACTGTCCTGCTCCCAGCTCACTTATCCCTCTCTCATATACCTTTCCACTCCATCCTTCCATCTCATCCTTGGCCTACACCTCACTCACATATATTCTCCTCCTCAGTCTCTTGCTCTCCATCTTCTCCACGTGGCCAAACCACCTCAGTGTGTTTCTCCTGACACTTCCTATCATATGCACATCCACACCACAATGCTCCTTCACTTCCTTATTTGTCAGTCTGTCTCTCCATGTGACTTCACATGCTCCTCTCAAATGGAGTAATTGTGACAGGTGATTTTTTTTTTTTTTTTTTTTTTTTTTTCCCCCACAAATATATATATATATATATATATATATATATATATATATATATATATACACACATATAAACAGAACAATGGAAGGAAAAACAAATGAATAAAAAAATAATCCATACACCAGATTGCTGGTGTCTTCTGTTCATAAAATATCTGTAACAGACTTGAACAGCTGTAGGTTGAAGTTTGGAGGGAAGCAACTCTTGGGAAGCAAGTTCCAGAGAAATGCAGTTCAGGGAATGAATGAATTCTGATAGGCAGAAGTTCTGCAATATGGCCAGATGCCTTGTGATATATATATATTTATTTTATTTATGTATTTATTTTTAAATGCCGCCCAGAGATGATTTTAATAGCTTAAGGGAGATCTTCTATTGTGGGGTTAATGGAGGCTGTATCTGTGTACCTCCAGTTTGAAGTATCTTCTAAGTTTGATCAGATTATTTGGTGGAAGCTAGAATAAAACACATAGTAGGCAACTAGATTGAAAAGATTAATCCCAGAATGGGTGGCCACTAACAAATTACCTCCATGTCACCCTGTCGTCATCCATGAGGCTGCCCTCTTTACAACTTCTGCCACTCACTCATACCTCCTCACTCCATCTTTCCATACTCATCTTTGAGTGGAAGTAACTCACCTATTAGTGATCTAGATTTTATGCAGTTTATTCCATCCATCCATCTTTCATTCAATCCTACGTTGCCCCATCAGAAGCATAGGAGCCTGGGGCTAGGCAAGTTGGTCCTGACATTTAAGATGAGTTTATATACCTAGCTAATACAGATTCATCAGAAATTACTGTCTGGTCTTGTAAATGTTTCCATTAGCATGTATAGGAGTGTAATACTGCATGTGTTAGGAGTATAATATTGTATGGTGTGAGACCTGGGCAGTAAAGGAAAAGGATATTCACAGGCTCAAATGTACAGAAATGACAACGATAGGTGGATGTGCTGTGCGTCCTGCATGCAAGTCCTGAGGGGCTGGGTTTACAGTGGAAGAGTTGAGAGATAGGATGGGACTGGAGTGTATTGGTGTTGTGATGAGGAGAGGGAGATTGAGGTGATTTGGGCATGTGGAGAGGATGGGGGATGATAATTGGGTCCAGAAGGTGAGAAGCATTAATATTTGGGGTGGGGTTGTGAGCGGTAGACGGAAAAAGACGTGGGATGAGGTCATTTAGTGTGACGTCAGGGTTAAGGGGCTGAACAGGGAGGCTGCCATAGATCAAGCAGCATGGAGAACCACCATTAGGTGACCAAGGCCAATGCATGCAAACATGCTGGAGCCTTGAAAAACGAAATTGTATATCGTAATCAGTTATTGCTAACTTTAACTCTCCTTCCTACTAGGCTCAAGATATCAGATTTAAAGAAAATACTGAAGGTGTTGGGCCTCGAGAGAAGTGGCATAAAAGAGGAGCTGGTGGAGAGAGTCATGAACTTCATGCTGAAACCAGAGAATACCGGTGCCAAGAAACCTAAGCAGAGGGGCAATGCACAGGAAGTAAGTTTATGACAACCATTATACTTTTGTAGTTTTGTTTACACATGTAGGAATGTTTTGCTTGTCAGAAAATTCTTTTCCGGTAATTAGGGTGTATCGCTGACCGCAGAGGGTATTGGGAGTGGATTTGTTTTTTCCCTGTGGCTGACAGTTTTTATGCTTCAAAGAGGTAAGAGCATGTTGAGGAATGATGTATACTTCAGTTTTTGAATATTTCTCGAATAATTGTCCAGAGAAACTCCCTACATGACTGCAGAACATTGGCGTGTCACAGCTGCATCCAGTCAGTTCTGTTCAAAATTTGGGTGTTTACTTTAATTCTAAGTTAAATTACAAAGAACATATTAATCAGGTTGTAAGAGGGTGTAACTTGCATATCAGAAATCTGTACTCTGTGAGAAGATTCCTGAATAGACGGTGCCTCTTAACATTGGTCCATGCAGTGGTCATGTCTCGTGTTGATTATTGTAATTCACTGTGGGTTGGTCTTCCAAATAATATACAGTAGAAGTCCGATTTTTCGGCATCTATGGGACCAGGCAAGTGCCGAAATATCAAAATTGCCGAATTATCGAAAACCCTACCCACTCAGTACCTTATATGTTTCGGTGAACACTATCATCATTACTCATATCATTACAAATGTGTTTGGAGAGAGTACTGTATACTGTTTGATACTGTACAATACTGTAATGAATACAGTACTATACATGAATATGAAAAATAAAGAAATTAGTGAACATACTGTACAGTACACCCTCATTATCGACATTTTTTTTATTGACGGATTTGATTATCGACGTTTTTTTTGTCTCCTGGGAGTTAAATTATTATTATTAAAAAAATAAAGAATTGTATTGGCACCTCCTAGCAAGTTTGCGCGCCATCCTGCCAGGTGTCTCTGGCTCCTTGCGGCATGTTCCCGCCGACCCAACAAACAACAGCATCAGTACACGTTTGTCTGTTGTTCTCATATCGTGTTCGGCCACATCTATCGTGCTTTCGCGATCATCAAGGCTCCGAAGCGCGCTTGTAACACTCCAACTGGAAATGAGGCAGCTAAGAGAGCAAGGAAAGTACTTACCTTGGAAGTAAAGAACAAAATATTACAAAAATTTAGAAGTGGAATGAGCTATGCAGCGGTTGGTCGCGAGTATGGCATGAATGAGTCCAGTGTTCGTGGCATAAAACGGAGAGAAAAAGACATTAAAGATGCTCTGGCTTCGTGCACACCAGGATCGGCTAAAGTAACGATGCATGTGAGAGATGATGCCTTGGTGAAGGTGGAAAAGGCACTGAATATTTGGATTGAGGACTTAAACCGTCGACACGTGCCGCTAGACTCCCAGTTCATCAGAAACAAAGCAAAACAACTCTATGCTCGGTTTGCTGGTGAAAGCAGTGGTGTTGGTGAAGATAATGGTGATGAAAGTGAGGCAGGTGAAAATAGTGATGATGGTGATGAAAGTAATGACGATGGTGATAGGCCTAGTAATGTTGGTGCTTCTAGGCAAAAGAAATTTGCAGCCAGCAAGGGCTGGTTCGAGAATTTTAAGAAAAGGTATGGCCTACATAACATTAGGATGACTGGTGTAGCAGCTTCAGCAAATCAGATAGCAGGAGAATCGTACCCACGTGACTTTGCTGAACTTATAAGGGAGAAAGGGTACAGGCATGAACAAGTGTTTAATGCGGACGAAACACGCCTGTGGTGGAAGAAAATGCCTAAAAGAACGTACATTTCGGAGGAGGAGAAAAGTGCGCCAGGCTTTAAAGCAGCAAAAGATCGTGTGTCTGTGCTGTTGTGTGGTAATTCAGAAGGACATATGATAAAACCCATGCTCCTGTATCATTTGTTATAATGTTAAAGACGAGTTGGATTTTTTGTCAATAAAGGATATTTCTTGCAAAAGTTAGGCAGAGATTAAATATGAAATATATGAGCATAAGGAGAGTTGAATTTTCCTAAAAGAAGATCCTAGCGAAAGCTAGGCTAAGATTCATCATTGATAGCATAAACTGCCATACAGTCGTGAAAATTTAGGTCTGGGAGAAATGGAATATCAAGAATGAAAGGAAGCTCTTGAGAATGAAAGTAAATAGGAGAGCGTGGTCTCTCTGGTATGAGCTAGCAGCACCGGCGTGTGTTGTGAAGATCGGTGCGAACAGCTGATCTAACGTAACACTTGCCTCACACTCTCAGTTATTAGACGTATGAATGACCACCACTGCTGCTTTCGTTTTTTTTTTTTTTACACACTCGGTTATGTAAACATATGGATGGCTACAACTGCTGGTTTCGCCTTTTATATTTAGATGGAGTGAGGTGTAAGTGGAGAGAGAAGTGATGATACAGCAGCCATTACAAGTTGAGGTCCAGTGTACGACCACTATGCATCAACATCAGAGATTATGCTATTTTTTCCATAATTCTTTACTTAATATAAGTAGTTTTATTATGATATTCAGTTTTTCAATTGCCTAACTAATTTATTTCTAAGAAACACTAAAACTAAACTGCATATTACATACGAGTGATTGAAGGGATACTAAAATATATAAACAAAGGGTACCTGACCAGACGAAAATCGGTATCGACGGTTTTAGGCATCGACGGGTATCTTAAGTACCTAACCTCCGTCGATAATGAGGGTGTACTGTATATAAATGTAATGGTACAGTAGGCCTACAAGTTCACATGCACTTACCTAAACTTATAGTAGGTTTCTTATTTACATACGTACAATAGAAGGGGTTGATTGGAGTCTGCTACTGCTGGAAGAAGTCCACATCTTATGTGTACGCTTCTTGCTAACACCAGTTAACTTTCCACACGTGGAGGCCATTTTCAAAGCACGCAGATGTTTATACTGTTCACAACACACGGCTGGTCCACTCAGGTGTTACAAAGCTCCTGTCTGATGTTACAGTGCTTACAGCACACTCGAATAGTAATTTCAGAGATATTTCGGTACGAAGTTCACAAAGCACACAGAAGAATCAAGAGAAGTCGGCAGCAGCACGGCAACAACTCGGAAGAATGGCGAAACAGATTCTCTTTCCCATGCTAGACTCACTACATGTTTGTCCTCTTTTTATGCTATAGGAGAAAGAGCTAGCCTCTGAGCTTCATGGCAGTGGTAGACTCGTTCCATCACTTTCACTATCTCACTCACTAAGGCGGGTAAAGGCGGTTAGCTAGCTGGCGAGCCTCATGGAGAATTTCAAGACTGACGAAAAAAATCGGAGAATCTGCCGAACGATCGGAGATTTTCGTAAATGGGACTATTTCTCAAAACTGACGAAATGTCAGATTTGCCGGGGAATTGGATGCCGAAATATTGGACTTTTACTGTACTAACAAAAGTTCAGTCTATGTTGAACAGGGCGGCACGGCTTATCTTTGGTCTACCCCCGAGAACCTCAACTACCCCGTTTCTGATTGAGTTGCATTGGTTACCAGTAAAGGCTAGAATTGAATTTAAACTGTGTCTTATTACATTCAAGGTTCTTAAGTTTGGTGAACCAAAGTATCTTGCTGAATTGTTAAAACTCCCATCGACACGACCGGGTGTGATGTTACGCAGTGAAGATGATTCCTTGCGTCTTGATGAGCCAGGAGCCATTCACCAGTCATCTTTCTCTGATTGTTCTTTTGCATATAGAGCCCCTAGATTATATAACAGATTGCCATTGTCCATAAGACAGCTCTCTACTGTTGAATCCTTTAAGAGACAGCTGAAAGCCTTTCTTTTTTCAAAATGCTATGACGGATGATTATAGGGTTTAATTATTGCCACTTTCATGTATATATGATGTAGCTTGTATTGTATACAAGAAATGTCACAATTCTTGTAATTGTCAAAATAATGTATGTGTGTCGAGCGCTAGTGAATTCCCAAAAGGAAGAACTGGTGCTTTTGAGAAACAAAAGGCCAGATTATTATTATTATTATTATAAAAAATGAGTTTTCATATACAGTATACAGTAAATGGCTCAGTTGGTAGCCTTGTTTTGACACACGAAGGAATGATATAATCTCTTTTAAGTATACCATAATTAGTTGGAAAAGAAGTCCTAATTAGTGTTCATTTGCAGTATTGTCATAACCTTCAAGTGAGATACCGTAGTTTATTTTGTAAATGCAGTACAGTAATACTTCGATATACAGTACCCATAGATGCGATACCCTGGCTTAACGATGGGGGTAGAAATACCACCATACGCTGCCTAACTATGGGTTTTTATTTATTTATTTATTTTTTTACCGATTTTATATTTTATTCTAAAATTGTGTGTTTAGGTTGATTTATAAACTGTTTTTAGACTTAGATTAATGTGTTTTAGCCGTAGGGGGGTGAATATTGTCATTTTGGGGTACAGTTTACTAAGCTTGATTTTTTTTCCAGACTTATATTTGACGATTTTCAGATTTTATTTGTTGGTTCTTAGTGAGTTATTTACAGGTGTTAGGCACAGGTTAGCTTCCTTGACAGCTGTTAGGCCATTTGGATTGACCTTAAACGTGTTTTAGGGCTCATTTGGGTGGGTTTTGGGCTTGATTTGGGGGGAAACCCAAGGCTGGTAAATGCTCCATATTGCTCTCAGAACTCATGCTAACTGCCGACAGTTGCAAGCCATTTGGCTTTTAAGGTTTCAGATATATGAGCCAAATAAATTATTAATAGCCAAACTGACTACAGGCTGAAATCTTTTACAAGCAATATATTTATTACACATTGTGGTGATTAGAATCATATGATGAGGTTATAAACATTCACAGTGACGACAAGGAAAGACTTAATAATCAATCACAACGTGCTTTTTTGTTCATTTAAGTAAGGTTTAATTTATTTTGTAGTTTACTGGGTTTTGAAGTGGATGTTCTTTTTCCTCGCCAAAAGGCTCCTTGCATGTAAAACTTGTTCGCCGAAGGGGGAAAATACTCTCATTTGCAAGCTTTGGCTCGCCAAACAAGAGCCCTGGCTCTACATGTTAAGAAGCACCCTGATATACAATACCCCGCCAAACGATGGGGTTTTACCTAACCAATTACAGCGTTACACTGGCATATCCATCCATCCATCCATCCATTGCCAGGCGCCATGTATCCCAAATGGGGTGGCCAAGGGCTTAGAGTTAATTGTTTTACAGGGAGGGGCACTAATCCTCCACCAACCCCACTTGACGTAGGGATGAAAAGGTAATGCCTGTAGTATAAGAGAAGGAAAATGATGACAATAGAATGAAGTCAAGAGGGGATTTCTAATGCTAGAACAAGGGAGTAAGAAACTATCTATCTATCTATCTATCTATTGCCAGACGCCTCAATCCCCTTTGGGGTGGCCACAAACAAATCGCCTCCAAGTTGCCCTGTCCGCCGCCATTTCACTGCCCTGCTCCCAACTCACACCCCCCTCTCTCATATACCTCTCCACCCCATCCCTCCATCTCATCCTCAGCCTCCACCTCACTCACATACACTCTCTTCGTCAGTCTTTCACCCTCCATCCTCTCCACATGGCCAAACCACCTCAGTGTGTTTCTCATAACGCTTCCTATCACATCCACACCACAACGCTCCTTTATATCCTCATTCGTCAGCCTGTCTCTCCATGTGACTCCACAGGCTCCTCTTAACCCTTTAACCGCGGGTGTCATCCCAGAATGACATTGCAAAAACTGGACCAAACCACGGGTGTCATTCTCGAATGTTTGTGAATATTTTCAATACCGCTCGTTTTTTCCGTGCGCCAATTGTTTCAAGGGAGAGTAGCTATTAAGTTCTTTCACTCCAGCCGACTCCCACCCCCCGGGCCCCCACCTCCCACCCCCTTGGCCCCCCACCCCACCCCTGACCAAACACGCATCAGTATCTGTCCAGCTGTGTGAGTGACAACACTGCTGATGTGGCAGTGAAGTGCGGGCAATTACAGTGCCTTTTACCTGCCTCAGTGAACACAGAGTGGGTCTTTATCGTATGTGCAGTGTTCATATATGTTTATAGTATTATTATCAGAATGAGGTTGGCATTTGGTAATGGTGTGTGAGCGAAAAATAGTGATTACAACACCGCTGATGTGGCAGTGAAGTGCGGGCAATTACAGTGCCTTTTACCTGCCTCAGTGAACACAGAGTGGGTGTTTATCATATGTGCAGTGTTCATATATGTTTATAGTATTATTATCAGAATGAGGTTGGCATTTGGTAATGGTGTGTGAGGGAAAAATAGTGATTACAACACCGCTGATGTGGCAGTGAAGTGCGGGCAATTACAGTGCCTTTTACCTGCCTCAGTGAACACAGAGTGGGTGTTTGTCGTATGTGCAGTGTTCATATATGTTTATACAGTAGTAGTAATATCAGAATGAGGTTGGCATTTGGTAATGGTGTGTGAGCGAAAAATAGTGATTACAACACCGCTGATGTGGCAGTGAAGTGCGGGCAATTACAGTGCCTTTTACCTGCCTCAGTGAACACAGAGTGGGTGTTTGTTGTATGTGCAGTGTTCATATATGTTTATACAGTAGTAGTAGTATCAGAATGAGGTTGGCATTTGGTAATGGTGTGTGAGTGAAAAATAGTGATTTTAGATCACTCACTTCTAATGGCACTGCCCATCCAGTGATAGTCAACGAAATCACGAAACCTACATCATTGCAAAGCCGAAGGTTAGTACTTTCTAATGGTACCTTATTTTTCGCTCTAGATTTATTCTGTGCAGAGTTACAAAGGTTTAAAGTTTGTTTACATTTTGGCTGGAACCCCCGCTGGAGAGGCCAGTCGGGGCAAAACAATGCCTGTGGTTAAAGGGTTAAATTACTAATTTCCACTGCTCTCACTCTTGACTTGTTTCCTTCTAACAACGTCCAAGCTTCACTTCCATACATTAGAGTTGGTATCACAATACTGTCATGTAGAAACTTTTTCACTTCCATGCTCACTTCCCTGTTTCTTATCACTGCTTTCAAAGAACCAGCAACCTTTCTTCCCTGCTGTACCCTTTCAAGCACTTCACCCTCCAAACCTCCATCCTTACTCATCACACTACCCAAGAGGTAAATGGTAATCATGGAGGGAAAAAATGCAACTCAAAAGTACAACACTGTGTTGGGAGATGCAAAAATGCAGAATGGAGGATGGGAAAAATGTATGAGAAACCTGAATGGTGAAAGTGGAAGAAAACAGATGTTGGGTGGAATAAGTTATATATATATATCTATATATATATATATATATATATATATATATATATATATATATGTACAGTACAATCCTTGTAAACACACACCATGATCATAACGCACGTGCGTCCAATGTCTAGCAATTTGCAGTACTGCAAATTGCACCAGTCCATTGTTTACTGAATTACTGTATTCATTATATGTACTGTACTCATAAAAATTGAAAAATAAAATAAAGAATTAAAAGCTTGAACATTTATTAGTGAACTGATGATGTGTTAGGACTGCACTGTAAAATTATCAAGACACCTGTGCCCCCACATGAGTTTTGTTTACGTTTCTGACCCCGACTGTTCTTCTTCTTCCCCACCTGACCTCCATCACTCCACCCCTCACCTGCCACTCAGCTGTTTTGCAGAAAATAAAATAAATGATGTACGTATGAAATGCAGGCATATTATTTATTTATTTTTCTTCCAACAAAGTAAACTTTCATTCCTGTTAACATTTATATTCAGCCATTAGTGTTTTATAATGTTCGCCTTTTTCAAGTCTGTTGCTTATGTCCAGCTTCTGTTTCAAGGTAAACACGATACGCTTACATTTAGTTTGCACTTTAGGCATTTTGGAGTGTACAAATTACCGTCTATCAGAGGAACACAATAATAAGAGAGCTTGTTTACTGTTTGGTGGCAAAAAGCAGACTGGTGATTTTTGGAGGGTGTGGAGGATGACTGAATTCAAGTAGGGGAAAGAGGGGGCGAGGAGGGGTGGTTAAGAGGATTTGCTAGGGATTTACATTAGCCGGAAATGCCTTCACCTCGCTTTGTCTGACTTCACCCAGCCTCGCGTGACACGATCAAACGGTGGTTTGGCGGTCCATTCAAATTGGCGCACAGTTATAACTTACTGACATTTTTACCAGCCCTTGCATTTTCCCGTTTTTCTGAGTTTTCCGTTTGTCTGGATACCGGATAGCTGGGATTGTATATATATATATATATATATATATATATATATATATGGAGCCTCTGTGGTAGAGTGTGCGTTTTGTACACGGGTGAACCAGGGTTCGCGCCCCGCCAAGGTAATAAACTTTGGGAGTGTTCACCCGGCCACGTACTGCATTGGCGGACGCAAGGGGTGCTGTGGTCGAACCAGTGTCGCTTACTATAAAGTATGCTTGCACCCAGTCGGCTTGTGCGGGCCGATTACACTTGGTTCACAGACTACACACACATCCAAAGCCACTCCAACACTACAATTACACTTAGAAGCACATCTCCCCCTACATACAATGTCTACCAGACAGCTACAATTACACTTAGAAGCACATCTCCCCCTACATACAATGTCTACCAGACAGCCTAAGCCACTTGGTAGAGATACATTGGCTGTATCGTCCCGACTTCGGTCGGGATAGGCCGGTCCTGCAGTGGGTACTCAAATGGCTGATGATGATGAATATATATATATACTGTATATATATATATATATATATCTATCTATCTATCTATATACCTAGGCTGCTTCCCCCAAGGAAAGGGAGGTAGCCGAGACAGGACGACACACTCTCCATTTACTCATCCATTTAAACACATTCATTCACATCTTAGCCCCAAAGGGGAGAACGGACAGATCCTCACCGCACCTGTATGTATATATATATATATATATATATATATATATATATACAGTCGACCCTCTGTCTTCGAGGGGGTTTGGGGCCTGAGACCCCCACGCAGATCGAAAATCCGTGTAAAATTGGTGCCCCCCTAAAAACACCCCTAGCCCCCCATTTCCTGCTTTAATAAAAGAAAACCCCTGTGTACATGTCAATAAACACTTTATTTATAATTAAAGGATGAAAAAAATAGTTTAATTGCTTAGGTGGATGGCTGCTCACACCGCTCGTCACAGCTACTCTCTCACCCTCCACCACCGTTACCAGGATTTTCCCTCCCGTAACTTGTCCAGCAATTCTACCTTCTCCAGCAGCGTTATTACCTTCTTCTGGCGCTTTGGGGTGCCTTCAGGAGATGTCTTGGCTGCTCTCTTAGGGCCCATGGTAGATAAAATGATGGTGTCACGGAGAGATCAACAAGTACAAGCACACACAAGCGTGGTCACAGTGAGAATGGGTTTCAGGACAATTTGCCGTCAAGTCAATTCACAGTCACAACAATAACAAGACGATTCCCCGTCATTTATTTACATACTATAATAGTCTTTTAAATATGCGAGTTTTAAAAGTGGTGGTGGTTTATTGTTTTTATAATAAATGTAGTGACATCTGTTGAGGCTCAGCCATATCTTTCCCCACGGTTTGCGTCCACTATGGCCGATCAAAATAACACGTTGGATATTGTCATTTGAGATGAATATATACTTGTACCTCTTCAGAGTCGTTTTAAAATACACCCAGGATGTTGTAGTACCAATGAAAATTAATGAAGACAGCTACGGGTGACGCTAGAATATAATTCAAAGTCGACTACAGCGAAGTAGAAACACATTAATTATTGGCTAAAAGTGCAACTTATAAATGATATCCAAAGCCTACGCTATTGAATGAACGTAGACTTTGATAGATCCCCTTGAAACTTAGTTATTAAAGTATTAATTATTCAATAATACGTATATTTATAGAATGACGGGGAATCGTCCAGGGTGCGAATTGTCTTAACGGGGATTCGTCCGTGTTTTGACGGCGAATTATCTTGGAACCTGAGAATGAGAGAGCCAGCCGTGAGAGTTTCAAAGCACTGCGGGGGTGGCGTGGGTGGCGCTGCGGGCAGTAAGCAGCTTGTGGCGCGCGATTTGAATGTGTTTCCATTTTTCTCAGGACTTCAAAAACGGTGTTTTGGTTTCGCTGGTGACAAACCGCAAACAGAGAAACCACAAGGACAGAGGGTCGACTGTGTATATATATATATATATATATATATATACATACAGGTAACTCGCACGGAACACGATCTCACGGAACGCGCTCGCAATTATACACGGTAAGGGCTGGGATACATATAAGACAACGTAAGATTAAAAAAACCATTATGAAAACTACAAATTAACGCAGGAGAGGCCTTTGAAAGATCAAATCCTCGAACGTCACCGCAGCGCGCGGTTTGTTTTGATTACGTGACGATCTAGGCGGGAAATTATTCAGTGAGTGAGACATTCCCGAGTACAGTAGCACAGTATTTGTAAGTTAAATATTTACAGTACTGTACTGTTCTGGTAAGTTTATGTGCAACTTAAAGTACTATTAAATAACGTTAAAGCAAGAAATAAAGTCTTATAACCAGTTTACCTGATAGGCGTCAGAATATTGCCTTTTTTATTTGTTCGTTTTTTCCACAGTGCTGTTCAGTATTTGTAAGTTAAATATTTACTGTTCTCGTATGTACTGTACTTGTAAGCACTTAAATAAAGTTAAATCATTAAATAAAGCCTTGTAACCAGATAACCCGAATTATATGATTACCCATGATCGGCGTCGGAATATTGCCTTTTTTGTTTGTTCGTTAAACTCTTACTGTACTGCTTTTCTACAGTACTGTATTTGTAAGTTAAATATTTACTGTTCTGGTATGTACTTGTAAGCAATTAAAGCATTAAAGCCTTGTAACCAGTTAACCTGATTTATGTGATTACCCATGATCGGCGTCGGAATATTGCCTTTTGTTTGTTTGTTCGTTAAAGACTTATAATAAGAGATAAATACATTTTTGTCTTGGTATCTTTACCTATTTGCTCAGGTTTGCTGTAACGGTTTGCAACTTGTAGAAAACTGTGAAAACTTTCGGGAAGTGAACGAAAATCTGGGACATGACCTTGTCTTCACCGTCTCATGTATAATCTGTCACTCAACTGTCAGTTCACCACCGGCTATCGTGATGAGTGGATGTACGATTTTTTCGCTCGTGGCCATGCCTAACCACACATAGTTACACCCATTATCTCGACCCAGACAGAAAATACAACCTTTTTCCTCCCTTGCAAAACACAAACAACCACCCTGTTTACGAGACAGCAATATATATTGCGAAAATAACAAGGTAAAATGATAAAGATGAACGTAAAATGATTGAGAAAGATGAACATGTTATGACGGATGAAATACGTTTTCCCTGTCTGTAAACGTATTTATTTCTGCTTTGTATCTGTATTCGTAATAATTAGACTTATTGTTAGTTCTGAAACTGCATTACGATTCTATTTTTAGCCATTCTCGTGGTGTGGGAGCTGGAAGTTGTGACACAACTTCCTTATTGCTAATCGGACTGACCCTCCACTTTATTCTCCCGTGGCGGAGTCTAGCCTTGGAGGACGTGCAGTTTTCTCATTTAGGACTGAAAATTCAACTCTTTCGCTCCCTTTTCCAAGCATGGGCACAACGATAACGTAAAAAATAACTCGAAACTACCATAAACATATATCAAAAAGGTGAAAATGTATTCATAACATTTTTTTTTCCAGCCATTCCTAACAGATTATGTACTGAAATCATTCGATATCACAGTACTGCATTTCTAAGTTAAATATGTACTGTTCTGGTATGTACTTGTAAGTTAAAGCACTGGTACCAGTTAACCTAATTTATTACCTATGATCGGCGTCGGAATGTTTCCTTGTGTTTACGTACAGTATTTGTGTGTTGAAGTTTTGCTCAGGAGTACTGTATTTGTGAGTTATAACATTAAATAAACCTTCTAACCACTTAAAGTGCTTTCTAGTGACAGATAACAGCAAAACAACACATTTGGGGGGTCTAGGGAGCAAAATACGGAGTAGTTTAAATATACGCGATTTCGCACCTAACACGGCACGGTAGGAACGAAACCCTCGTGTTCCGTGCGAGTTACCTGTATATATATTCATTGTTCGGCAGCTTCAGGAAAAATATATTGGTAGGAGAAGGGATCTTTATTTTGTTTTTGTTGATTTGGAAAAGGCCTTTGACAGAGTCCCTAGAGAGGTGGTGAAGTGGGCAATGAGAAAGCATGGCTTGGAGGAGTGGCTGGTTAGGGTGGTTATGGCCATGTATGTGGGTGCTCACACCCAGGTGAGAGTGAATGGAGATTTGAGTGATGAGTTTTCCGTGAATGTTGGTGTGCATCAGGGGTCAGTCTTGAGTCCCGTGTTGTTTATCATGGTACTTGAAGCCCTTTCACGTGACTTTAGAAACGGACTCCCGTGGGAGTTGTTGTATGCTGATGATTTGGTGTTGATTGCAGAGAATGAAAGGGAGGTGGAGGAAAGGTTTAGGAAGTGGAGAGATGGTATGGGGCAAAAGGGTTTAAGGGTAAATGCAGATAAAACAAAAGTGATGATATCTAGGGTTGGTGGCGGTACTGTCAAAGACGAGGGAGAGTGGCCATGTGCAGTTTGCCACAAGGGCATTGGAAGTAATTCCATCTTGTGCAGTGTGTGTGATAAATGGGTGCATAAGAGATGTAGTGGTATCAGAGGTAGACTGCGAGATAATGCTGATTTTATGTGTACGGCGTGCCGGGGTGAGCAGGTGGAGATCGTCAGACGTGAAAGGATTGAGCTTGCTGGTGAATCTCTTGAGTGTGTGGAAGAGTTTTGTTATTTGGGAGACATGTTGTGTGCTGGAGGTGGGGCTGGAGCTAGCTCTGTGGCTAGGGTGAGAAGTGGTTGGAAGAAGTTCAGGGAGCTCTTGCCTCTCCTGACATTGAGAGGGCTCTCCCTACGTGCTAAGGGGTCTTTGTATGCAGCATGTGTTAGGAGTGTAATGCTGTATGGTAGTGAGACCTGGGCAGTGAAGGAGGAAGACATTCGCCGGCTCAGACGTACTGAAATGACAATGATTAGGTGGATGTGCAGTGCGTCCCTGCGTCCAAGGCCTGGAGGGGTTGGGTTTACAATGGAAGAGTTGAGAGGTAGGATGGGACTGGAGTGTATTGGTGTTGTGATGAGGAGAGGTAGATTGAGGTGGTTTGGACATGTGGAGAGGATGAGGGATGATAATTGGGTGAGGAAGGTGAGAAGTGTTAATATTGGGGGTGGGGTTGTGAGGGGTAGACCGAGAAAGACATGGGACGAGGTCATTAAGTGTGACCTTAGGGTTAAGGGACTGAACAGGGAGGCTGCAATGGATCGTGCAGCGTGGAAAGCCGCCATTAGGTGACCAAGGCCGACACATGCAAGCATGTTGGAGCCTTTAAAAACGAAACGAAACGATATATATATTTATCCATCCATTCATCATCCAATCTTACATTGCCCCATGAGGAGCGTAGAAGCCTGGGGCTAGGCAGTTGGTCCTGACATTTAAGATGAGAGTGACCAGCCTCACTCATCCCTGAGTGGCATTACATGAGCAATAAACCCCAATCACCCCTTGGATATAAACCTTCACCAGTTCAATCCGACTGGAGCACAAGAATTACCCACTAAACCACCAGGTGCCAAAATTTGGTTACATGGTTACCACCCAGTGTAGTAAATGGTTTCCTGGTGTACAGGAAACCATTTGGCTTGTCACTCAGTGTATAGTCACCCACAGGCAGAAGGGAGAGGAAAGAATGAGGGAATGAAAGAGAATAGGGAGTGGAAAGTCACCCGTAGGCAGAAGGAAGAGAAAAGAATGAAGGAAAAAAAGACAGAAGAAGATGGAAGGAAACAAGGATGGAGGAGAGGACAGGGCAGACACCCAAGAGCAGCACTACATTGAGTGAGTGGCTGGAAGGAGGTGCTCACATAGCACCAGATTGGTGGTAAGATATGATTGATTTTGATTGAGTTTTGAGAGATTGATTGATGTGAATGTAACAGCACAGTATTGGTCTATATGACTGATGTTGGTTGTGCACAGAGAAGGAATCTGGTACTTACCCTATTGCGTCCGGCATATATTCCCGCCAACCCATCCCCCAGCCGGGCATTCCTAAGAAAATTGTCTTTTTAAACCTTCATATCTCAGCTAATGTGGCCATGTGGAGAGGATGGAGGGTGAAAGACTGACGAAGAGAGTGTATGTGAGTGAGATGGAGGGGGGAAGAGGGAGGGGGAGGCCGAGGATGAGATGGAGGGATGGGGTGGAGAGGTATATGAGAGAGGGGGGTGTGAGTTGGGAGCAGGGCAGTGAAATGGCGGGGGACAGGGCGACTTGGAGGTGATTAGTTTGTGGCCACCCCAAAGGGGATTGAGGCGTCTGGCAATAGATAGATAGATAGATCTCAGCTAATACTTAACCAGAAATAAAAGAGTTAAGTGTCACAATACTCACCAATCCTTCGACTTCAGGCTGATTGCCTTAGATGGTCCATGAAGTGTGTGTAGTGAGAGTGAGTGAGTGGGGAGGGGGGGCAATTTTTGTTGTTTTTTTTTTTGCCCATGACCGTATGCATGCCAGAGATGCAGTGACACAACTAAGACTTAGAGTTGTCCTCCACAATAAGAACACTTCCAGAAGACCGCAATCCACCACAAATACTATTTCTGTGTATATTTTCTAAAAGTGTGGCATGATTGCTGGTGCGTGTCCAGTAACCATAGCAACAACCTTGAGGCAGATTGCCTGCTCACCTCACCTCCGTCCCATCACCACCACCTTACATACACACAGAGATGTATGTTTGGCTTGCATTGTTGCTGAATTCTAGCACCGTTGTGCCACTAGAAATTTGGGTATGACAACAACTACCACAAATAGTACTACCACTACTACCACCACCACCACCATTACTACTACATGAAACCTAAAAAAAAAAAAAATGTGAACACAATAGTTATTCACATACTGTCCATTATCGAAAATATTAACTATTATAACAGCTTTTTTTTTCCTGTGATTTGTACTTTTTCATCATACTAAATATACACACACAAAAACTTTCAGTATAAGATAAGGTACTGATTTCATCATGAAACAGACTTTCTGCTTCCATTATTCACATAAACAGACACAGCGCTGGTGCTAGACACCGCACTGCGCTTCCTCCTCCCTGTCTCCACTCTCAACTTCCTCTTCCATCTCCTCATCCATGCCATTATCCCCCTCTCCAGGATCGTCAATACCCTCTGAACCATTCGCGTCATCAGAAGTAGCAGATGAATGTACAGGGGAAACGATGGGTGCACGGTGGAGGACTCACGTGACGCATAAATATCAACATCATCATGGCGGTCGCATTCCTCAGAGGAAGAGTCACTTTCTCATCTCACAGTTGGCGATAATGTCACCTCGAGTTCTCTCCCTGTCGCACTATCACTAAGGCCTTTTCTTTTCTGGCCTTTGGATTTCATTGGTGTTGAAGTCGGCGGCTGTGGGCGCTCAGCTGAGGATCCGGACACATGGAAAACTTTTTGTGTGGATCTATCCATTACGGAGGTATGCAGGTAACTGGAGTGTGACTCAAATGCGTGCTGGAGGGTTGCTAGTGGCTGCGTGTGGTGAAAATAACCCATGGAATATTCAAACAATGCTGTGAAACACTAGATCATGTGTATGCGCCACCCTGGCATCCCCGGATTGTCACATATACATGTCACCCGGATGCGATGGGTTAAGATGTGACTGTGCCAAAAGTGAAATACTGCACACCCTTGTTATCTGATGGAGTTAAAGTATGGAAAGTGGATCAGATGACAAATTATTTGATACTAGGACAATTATAGCAATTTCAGTGGGGTTATGTTTGAGGCCAATAGGCACCCTCTCAGTATTTTTGGGGGGGGGGGATCCTACTCCATCGACTGGTTCCTAGACCTCCTCTGCCATCTGTGACTATTGTACTTTCATTCGCTGTCACCAATGGGTATCATCAAAAGAGTAATATGAATTGCTGAATAGAAGTAAGTTAAAGTCCCAAAGCAAGTGTAACTAATTTTAACCCCTCCTGTCTGGCAGATGTTGTCGCGAGCGCTCCCCACAGCCTGGCATTCCTGACAGAAATCGGCAAAATCGTCTATCATTAAACCTTCATATCTCTGTTAATACTTAACCAGTTGCAACAAATAAGATTTTCATATTACTCGCCAATCCTTCAACTTCAAGTTGATGGCATCAGATGGTCTGTGAAGTGCAGATAGGGAGAGTGAGTGAGTGGGGAATGAGGGGAATTTTTGGTGTGTTTTTTTGCCAGTGTTCGTATGCGTGGTGGAGGTTCGGTGACACAACAGAGGCTTACACTAGCCCACCACACTGATATCACTTTGATGACACTTCCAGGACACCAAAATACACTACAAACACTGTTTCCGTGAATATTTTTCCATAATCGGTCATACTGGGTGAATGAAGGCTGGTCTCAGTAGCAACGACCTTGAACTCACACTGCTCGTCTTCCTCGTTACAGACAGACAGACATTCTCTCTCTCTCTCTCTCTCTCTCTCTCTCTCTCTCTCTCTCTCACACGGAAATGTATGTTTGGCTCGGATTGTTGCTCGATTCTGGCATTGATGATCGAGTAGAAGTCTGGGTATTGCAACTCCTAGAAATAATACTATTACTACTAGAAGTACAAGGACTACCACTACAACAACTACTACTAATACTACAGGTACTACTACCACTACCACAACTACTATTATTACAACTACCATGTCTACTACTATTACTACCACACCTAAAACACATACTACCATTGCTACTACCACTACAAGTAGTACTGTAAAAAAGGTAAATAAATAAATAAAAAAAAATGTGAACCAAGTACCAGTAGTCATTTACATACTGCCCACAAACAGAAATACTTACCACTCTGACTTTCTCTTTCCATTGAGTTATAATTTTTCATCATAAATATGTATAAACAAATGTTTTCCAAATAAAATAAGGCAGCGAGTTTATCATGAAACATTACTTCTGCCTCCATTATTTACATAAGTATACGCAGAGCAGTGAAATCCTATTTTCTATTTCAGCAGAAAACAACATACCGGAATTACAGAACTAACTTATTCATAATACCCAGACTCCTACCACTCAGTCTTTGCGTGGAAATCAAAGAAACAGTCAGTACACAGTGCAACCTTACATTCAGCACACCACCACCTTGCCATACGGCATTGCTGTGGTCAGTGCAATGAATTGGCGCAAACATAGCAACGCCAGATGGCTTCTTTGCCTGCTGGTGTGCCAGGTAATATTTCCACGAAATACCTGCTGAGGTAGGTAATATTTCCACGAAATACCTGCTGAGGTAGTCCCTGCACTGCAGGCGGTCAGGCAATTGCTGCACACTGTGCCTATATTTCACGGAAGGATTGACCTGTCCATACCTCTCCAGAAGGCCGTAAATTACATCCTTCTTGAACTGTCTGAGGGATGTGCTAGTCTGTTTAACATCCTTGTACAGAATGAAGGCATTCAGTACACAGATGTCCAGTACATGTAGGAATGCCTTCTTATACCACTTACAACACCTCCTCAGACAGTCAGTTGTGCCAATCTGCATATCTGATTAATCGATGAGTTGCATGTTCACGCTATAGTCCATAACAGCATCACGCTTGAAGACTGGCTGCCGTGTTCTTCTGTCGACCTTTCCTGTGTCAATCAACTTACCTTTGTGGACTGTGGAGAGGACATTCACCTTTCTCTTATCATGCCAGTGAATTGCCAGGAGTTTACCTGATTGCAAGGTCCTGCACTCCCCCTTCACCGTGCCGTTGGGAAAGGATGGCCAGTGCTTCCTCTTTGCATGGACAGTGCCACACGATCCAATTTGGTGTTCTTGCAGGTACTTTGCAAGACTTGGTGCCATGTAATAATTATCAGTGTAAAGTATATGGTTGCCACCGAAGTACCTGTACATTAGTTTCTTGACCACAGAGCCAGAGAAACCATGGGGATCGTCCTTTGACAACACTGCATCACTTGTTGTATACACAATGAAATCAAGCACGTACCCAGTCTTGCAATCACATAAGACAAAGAACTTTATTCCAAAACGATGTCTCTCTGATGGAACGTACTGAATGAAGGCAAGACATCTCCTTAACAAAACAAGCGACTCGTCGATAACAGCCTTCTGAAATGGCCTGAAAAATGATCTGAATTTTTCTTTCATTATCTCCTGAATCAAGTGAATTTTCCACAGCCAATCATTTAGATGTGGGCCCATATTCGTGGAAAAACGTAAGTACCTCAGGATGTCAAGATAACGGTCACGTGGCATATACTTACCGAATACTGGCGTCACAGCAGTATCGTCCACGAGCCAATAATCGTGTATGTTATGTTTTCTAACATGAGGCATCAACATTGTCAGTGCTAGCCAAACACACATTTCACTTACACTCATTGCAGTCCATTCCTTCATTTTCGCGTTCTCTCTCACGTGCAAGGTTTCAGCCCAGTTGCAGAAGAAATCCCTGATACTGTTCACTTCTTTCACAATGAACTCCATCACTGCTGTTGTTAAAAAAACAAGGAAGAAGCTCTGTTGCAGGGAAATTCTGGCTGCACACCTGCATTTGTGTCATCAAACGCAGGTACTTCAGGTTGAAACCCTGTCCCTTCCTCCCACACAAAGGTTTCTAACCTACCTGTCCATGGTTTCTGTCGTGTCTGCCGTGCACGTGACCTGCCACGGCCCGTAGCATGGTGGCAATTCCACCGACTCGCCACTAGATGAGGCAGGTGATGATGCTGGTGACGGTGATCGTGGTGGTGATGGTGTTGGTGAAAGGCGTCGGCGGGCATGTGCCTGCCGATGTGCACCTGCTTACTCTGTTAATCTTTTCTCTCCGTTGGGCTCCTCCGATCACAACCTTATTACCTTAACCTGTCCTATCACTCCGGTACGGCCTGTGGACCCTCCAGGGAAACGTCATCTGTGGCATTTTGGAGCCGCAGACTGGGAGGCCCTCAGGCAGTACTTCTTTGATTTTCCCTGGAATGATTATTGCTTCCATGGCCGTGAGCCATCTGAGTGTGCCTTGCGCATTACGGAGGTTATTCTCTCGGGCATGGAAGCATACATTCCTTTCTCATATCCTTTGACTAACGCAAGAAAGCCTTGGTTTAATCACGCTTGTTCTAATGCTGTCCGCAACAAGGAGAGGGCCTTCAAAAGGTACCGGAGCCAACCCACCCCTGAATCACATCATCTTTACATTTCTGCCCGGAATCGTGCTAAGTCTGTTCTTCGCTCTACTAAAAATAATTTCATCCATACTAAATGCTCTCAACTCTCCAACTCGAATTCTTCCCGCTCCTTCTGGCATCTTGCCAAAAATCTTTCTAACAACTTTACCTCATCATCCTTCCCTCCTCTTTTCTACTCTGATGGTTCTGTAGCTATTTCTTCTACTGATAAAGCAGATCTCTTTGCACAGACTTTCTCCTCCAATTCTACCTTAGACGATTCCGGTGCTGTTCCTCCATCACTTCCCCCCTCTGACTTCCTCATGGCTGACATTAAAATTTCTTCAGTTGATGTATTTTCTGCCATCACTGGCCTCAGTACTAACAAGGCATATGGGCCTGATGGGGTCCCTCCTGTTGTTCTCAAGAACTGTGCTTCTGTGCTTACACCCTGCCTAGGCAAACTCTTTCGTCTTTGTCTGTCAACTTGTACCTTTCCTTCTTGCTGGAAGTTTGCTCTAATTCAGCCAGTCCCAAAGAAGGGTGACCACTCCCAGCCCTCCAACTATCGTCCAATTGCTTTAGCGTCCTGTATTTCAAAAGTTTTCGAGTCAATTCTTAATAGAAAAATTTTAAGGCATCTTTCCTATCACAACCTTCTTTCCGATCGTCAGTATGGGTTCCGTCAGGGACGCTCCACTGGCGATCTTCTCACTTACCTTTCAGACTCCTGGTCATCCTCCTTTCGGGACTTTGGCGAAAGCTTTGCCATTGCACTTGACATCTCAAAGGCTTTCGATCGAGTCTGGCATAAATCTTTAATTTCCAAACTGCCCTCCTACGGTTTCTGTCCTTCTATCTGTGCCTTCATCGCTAGCTTCCTTTCTGGTCGTTCTATAGCCGCTGTTGTAGACGGCCATCGTTCTTCTCCTAGATCTGTCAACAGTGGTGTTCCTCAGGGCTCTGTCCTATCACCAACTCTCTTCCTTTTATTCATCAATGATCTTCTAAGCTGTACATCTAACCATATCCACTCATACGCTGATGACTCCACCCTTCACCTTTCCATTCGGTTCCCGCAACGCCCATCTCAACAGTTACTTCAACAAACAAGGGATGAGGCTATGGCACACCTAATGTCTGACTTGGCTCGTATCTCTGACTGGGGTAAAAATAATATGGTTGTCTTTAATGCATCTAAGACTCAGTTCTTACACCTATCAACCCGACAAAATCTTCCACAGGTATACCCACTAATGTTTAATAATATTCAGCTTAATCCTGCATCATCCTTGAACATGCTTGGGGTTTCATTTACTCGGGACTTATCTTGGAAAGATCATATTACATCTCTTGTAAAATCTGCTTCCAAGAGATTGGGTGTGCTAAGCCGACTCCCTCTTTCTTTACCCCTGCGCAATTGTTGACTCTATACAGAGGTTTTATCCGCCCCTGTGTGGAGTACAACTCTCATGTGTGGGGTGGCTCCCCACATACAGCTCTTCTCAATAGGGTGGAGTCAAAGGCTTTTCGTCTCATTAACTCTCCTCCTCTTACTGACTCCCTTCAACCTCTGTCTCTTCGCCGCACTGTTGCATCTTTATCTCTTTTCTATCGCTACTTTAATGGTCACTGCTCCTCTGAACTGTCTGCTTGCATTCCTCCACCTCTACGACGGGCGCGTAGCACCCGTCTGGCAGCAAACTCTCATCCTTTTTCTGTCCAACTCTCTAATGCAAGAGTTAACCGTTACTCCCAGTCTTTCATTTATGCAACAGGTCGGCTCTGGAACTGTCTACCGCTGTCTGTATTTCCTGCTGCCTATGATCTCCAGTCTTTCAAACGCAGTGTGTCCAGGCATCTCAAAATGATCGGATCTTGAATTTGGCTCTATGTTGTATTTTGTTTTTCTTTTGGAGGGAACTGTTACTGCGGGCTCATGGCCTTTGGTTCCTTCTTCCTCGCATTAAAAAAAAAAAAAAAAAAAACTGCACCAACATAACCAGATGGGCAAAGTTGTGGTGAAGTGGCACGTGGTGAGGCCCATGGTGATTCAGGCCGGCATGGTGAGGCCTGAAGTGAGACAGGTTGGCCTGGTGATGCAGGGGATGAGGCAGGTCAGCGTGGTAAGGCACATGATGAGGCCTGAAGTGAGGCAAGTCGGCTTGGTGATGCACATAGTGAGGCAGGTCGGCATGGTGAGGCATGTGGTGAGGCCTGGAGTGTTGCAGGTCTGCATGGTGATGCATAAAGTGATGCAGGCCATGTGGGTGAAGGTGATGGTGTATGGGTGGAAAATTTCACCTTATGCCTCTCTCGTGCCCAGCTGATCAGCCTGCGGCGTTTTCTCCTCCCGCCAGCCTCCTCGCTTCCTTTACTCTCTACCCCCCACCACCACCACCACCACCACCACCACCACCACCACCACTTTCTCCACTGTGTGTATATCACCCTCTGCAGGATCAACTACATCTGATCCTTCATCACCAGAAAAGGCTGATGATCTTGCAGACGGAAAATATCGCCGCACAGTGGAGAATTCTCGGTCACTCTCCACCTCTGACGCTTACTTTTCCATACTCAGCATGGCTAAATCTGGTTCTTTAGTGGAGGAGTCACTTTGTCCACTGACAGTCGACGATAATGGTACATCTAACTCCCTCCCCATTGCACTATCACTTAGGCCTTTCCTCCGAGGGCCTTTGGACTTCATGGGAGTGAAAGTTGGAGGGCGTGTGCAGTCGGCTGAGGGTTGGTACACTGGAATATCTTTATGCGTAGGTTTATCCATCACGGAGGTACGCAGGCAACTGGAGCGTGACCGGGATGCATGTGGTAGGGTTGCCAGCGGGTGCGGGTGTTGAAAATAATCGGCTGAGTATTCAAACAATGGCGCGAATTACTAGATCATGTATTCACGACCCCCGGACGGCCCCGGAAAGACATGTATACTTGTCACCCGGACGGGATGGGTTGAGTGGTGTTGGGTCCTGGCTGACTCTTCATCATGGCTTGGGAACAGGTGATGTCCTTGTGCACTTAGGTGTTCCATCACCATCACTGGGTCTCTGGCCTTTGTGATCCTGTTAGCACTTGTTGCCCTGCCACTAATACGTCAGCAGACCTCTTGGTGTTTGTTGAGGATGTTGACTGGGGTATCTGCAACGTGTCAGTGATGCTACTATAGTCAGTTTCTGGGAGTCTGTCACACCGATTTTGCCAACTGAGGGCAGATGGAATTGGTAACAATGTGTGATGCTCTGTGGTGGTGATTGGTCAATTCCCGTCATTTGAATGTGCACCAAATTGACTTCGTACTCCAACTATGGCCCTCATTTATTTGTAAGATACCGGATTACACAGATACAAATTAAGGCAGTGATATCTTTAATGATAAATATGTGCCTTTTAAATGATTAGAGATAAACCTGAACAACATTGATAACAAAACTACGGTAAGTAAAGTCGCAACTGGACGCATGCTGACAACAGACAGCGACTGATTTGTTTATTTTCATTTCATTATGTTTGATTTCGTTCTCACTGCCCGCGGTTTTATTATAGCAGCATAGTTCAACTATTTATTTTCTCATTGGTTGCTTTTATCTTACTTTCCTTTCTTCCACCATTAACAAAAATTGAGTTCATTCTACAGTGATGTAATCCATTACTTTCCCAGCTCCTCTCTGTCAAGGAGACAGAGATACATCATGCTTAAGGAAAGGGTGCATGGTGGCCAGGGATAGGGTGTCCATCTGTCTGTCTGTATGTCTGTCTCTTATGATACTTATGAAGATGTTCAGGAAAATCAAACACCAAACTTATTAATGTAAGAAATAATTTTACTGAATCAGACTATGAATACAAACAAATGCAGATTTGTAAAGGCACTGTTACCTATGAAGGTAGTGAAAATGTGTATGTACAGTATATTGAGAAAGCATGTATTGGCCCCAGTGAGGTGTGTGTGTGTGTGTGTGTGTGTGTGTGTGTGCTTACACAAATTGTAATTATCAGAAGATAAGCTAAGCATATCTAGGGTAAGGTTGTATACTATAGTCTGACAGATCGAAACGTAGGGTTTTGGTGGAGTCACCCCCTCCCTGCACTGTTGCCACGTTTCCGAGCTGACCTCTCCATCAGCGATGACCTTGACACTGTTTCCCTCTTGTGATCTCCGTTTTTCTAATACCCCCTATACCCCTGCCACCAACACCCCCTATACCCCTACCCCCAACAACACCCCCATCAACAACACCCGCTATACCTCCACCACCAACACCTCCTATAAATATAGACCCCCACCATCAACACCTGTATAATAATTAGCCGTTGATAATTGCTATACTTAATTTATTGAGAGCATACATTCTACCCTATTGCTCAAACTCCCTAATCTTACAATCCCATCTGTCTTAATCCTTCCCACTGCCTTCGTTCCTAAATCCCTTAATTGATCTATTTTTAACCTAAGTGTCCCCACACCTTTTAAACCATTTACCTCTCTGTCACTATTCTCCACCATATGTATCAACTTGTATTATATTGTGTATAGAACTTTCATACTGTATGCTGTACTACTGTATAATGTATAAGAATACCCACTGTTTAGTGGAAATAAAGTTTTATTATTATTATTATTATTATTATTATTTCTCTCTCTCTCTCTCTCTCTCGCTAGATTTTGTTGTGTCATCCATGGTTTTTTACTTCCATTTTTATGTATGGATTATAATTTTGACTTTATTTCCGCACCACCCTTGAGGTAAAAGTCACGGCGTGTTTTTTTTTATAGAGGTTTCCCCAATAGGCCTAAATCCTGTAGGGGGTTGGTGACCTCCCACAGCGTACACACAAACACGTGTCGCGTGAGTGCTGCCACCCCAGAGCTGTTTGATATATTTATTTTAATTATGAAAGGATCGCCTCTTCCCACTTTTATCCCTTCAAATTTTCTTGCAATTATACTTGCTAAATTAATTAGCAATGTTAGAAGTGTTGGGGAAGTAAATAATAATTAGAATATTTTTAGAGCAACACTGCCAAATTTTTATGCCACGTTTCTCTATTATCGTATAATATAGTATGCAGAATAGTTTTATTCTTCCTTGATACATGTCAGCATTTTCATTACAGTTATATTAGTATGAGTTATGTTTATGTATCATTCCTACTACACAAACCACAGGCGTTATACATCGTAGGGTTAGGAAACATGGCAATAGTGTAGGGAGGGGGTGACTCCACCCAAACCCTATGTTACGAGGAGGAACACTATAGTAGATGAGGTAATGAAGGGCATGGTGTAGACTGTGACACGTGTGTAATAGTGGTGGGAGAAATATTTGAGCCTTCACAGGACCTCCGGACCACCTTGCTATGCATGTCTGAATTCCCGCCACAGTCATTAAATGTGTCCGTGTGTGTCCAGTTGTGACTTTACTTAGTTTTTTATCAGTGTCGTTCAGGTTTATCTCTAATAATTTAAAAGGCACATTTTTATTTATTAAAGATATCATCGCTTTAAGTTGTATCTGTATAATCTGGTGTCTTACAAATAAATTAGGGCCTTGGTTGGAATACAAAGTCAATTTGGTGCACTTTCAAACACAATGGAAATTGACCAATCACCATCCAAGAGCATCACGCAGTGTTACAAAATCCACCTGTCTTCAGCTGGCAAAATCAGTGTGTCAGACTCAATGGAACTGACTATAGTGTCTTGTCCCTCCTTGATGTTGCCTTATGATATCCAGATTTATCTCAAGGGTAACACTCTTCCTTGAGTGCATCACCTTCCCTTTGCCAGGGGTAGCACCCTGAACACCACGCTTTCCACCTGGGGTAGCGCCTTGGCTAGACATCACATACTTGCAGCTCTCTCTCTCTCTCTCTCTCTCTCACACACACACACACACACACACACACACACACACACACACACACACACACACACACACACACACACACACACACACACACACACACACACACACGAGGCAAACTGTTTTGTTGGATGCAAGACTTTCTCATAAAAAGAGAAATGAGAACAGTACTAAGAGGAAACTACTCATCATGGAAAGAAGTGACTAGTGGAGTACCACAGGGTTCAGTGCTGGCACCAATCATGTTTTTAGTGTATATAAATGATATAAACAATAACACTGGAAATGAGAGCTATCTGAATATGTTTGCAGATGATGCAAAAATACAAAGGAGAATTACTAACACAGACTCTTGTAAAGAGCAACAAGAAGAATTAAATAAACTTCATGAATGGAGTAGTACATGGCAAATGGAATTCAGTGTGGACAAGTGTCATGTAATCAAGTTTGGTAAAAGTGGAAAAAGACCTGATTGAGATTATAAGTTAGGAAATAAAACCCTATACACATCAGAAAGAGAGAAAGACCTAGGTGTGATTATCAATAACAGACTATCTCCGGCTGACCACATCAGCGAGAAGGTACGGAACATGTATACACTGCTTGCAAATATGAGAATAGCATTCACATACATAAATGAAGACATGCTAAGAAGGATAATAACATCAATCATTAGACCAACCCTGGAATATGCATCAGTAGTCTGGAGTCCTCATCTCAAAAAACACATAGACAAGATTGAAAAAGTTCAAAGGGCCGCTACAAGATGGATACCAAGCTTAAGGGACCTAAGCTACGAAGAAAGACTAAATAAACTGAATCTACCAACACTACAGGAGAGAAGGAAAAGAGGTGACATGATAATGCAGTATAAGTGCATATCATGGAAGGAGGAAATAGACATAAATGTTTACTTAACATATGGAGAAGCATCAGCAAGAGGACACTGCAAAAAACTGCATAAGAAGAGAGGTGATAAAGACGTAAGGAAATCCAGTTTCCCAAACAGAGCAATTGATCAATGGAATGCACTGCCAAATGAAATAGTGTGTGCCAAAACAATTCACAAATTTAAGGATATGTACGATAAATATGGTTTAAGACACGGGACAGTACGAGCTTGACTCATTCCTGTAAAGATACAGTTAGTTAAGAACACACACACACACACACACACACACACACCACTTGGGGTCAAGCAAGGTCAAGTCGAGTAGAGGTGCTAAATAGCTGAGGCTCAGTGCATATGGGGAGAGGCTGGGTAAGGACACTGTTGGAATTATTGTACAACTGCTTGTTGTTGATATTGTTCTGCTACTCAAGTTTGTCCAACCAAGCAGGTCCATTGACAGCAGGCGATCAAAGCTACCTTGCAGTATAGAGTGCCTCATCACAAGAAGACTATGAATGTTTAGGTCATGGCTGCACAGAAGCATCAGAACTGGTTTCTGTGCATGTCAACATTGGCGGCCACCTTGGCTCCAACAAGTGACAGCTTGCACATGTATTGGCATGCATTGTGGGCTTTTCATTTGTCACTTTCAGTGTCATAATGGGACTGATGTATTGAATACAGGGAAGCAATCCTAACTTAACATCGTTATAGTGAATTATCGATTACCAGGAGGTCGGATAATGCTGGCGTGCAGTATCGTACAGTATGTTGTGACGAAGTTGAAGAATGGGAAAGCAGTGGTTGATGATGATTTGCTGAGTTGATGGTGGTCTAGCTTGTGGCCACTGTCGACTTTATAAGGTATTACCAGGAGAGTGGAGTCTAGCTGCAGGCTTAGTAGTGAACCACACAATCATCAGCCAGGCAGGAAATATAGAACAGAAAGTGTCCAAAGTTCAAGCTGAATATCAGCTAATGTTAGATTTTGTTACATATCTCAAGATTTCCTAAGGGCATCCAGCAGCTGTAGGCAATTAATTATCTGGTTTAATTGATGAGATTCAGTTTGGGTATGCCAGACAAAGGGACCACTAATGCCATATTCATTGTTCGACAGCTTCAGGAAAAATATATAGGAGAGAAAAGAGAACTGTACTTAGTTTTTGTTGATTTGGAGGAGGTCTTTGACCGAGTCCCTAGAGAGGTGGTGAAGTGGTTACTGAGAAAGCTTGGGATCGAAGAGTAGCAGGTTGGGGTGGTTGTGGCCATGTATGTGGGTGCTCACACCCAGGTAAGGATGAATGGAGTTTTGAATGAGGAGTTTTCTGTGAATGCTGGTTTGCATCAGGGGTCAGTCTTGAGCCCCTTGTTGTAGTAGTACAGTAGAGTCGCAATTTAAGACAAAATGAAACCGATCTTACAATAACACAGGCATTTAATATCTCCCATAATTTCTTAATATAACTGTAATACCACTCAATTGCATGGGAGAAACTGTGGGAAATGGGTGCATTTAGGTACAGTATTGGATTTCCAGATACAACTCATGTGTTTTGCCTTTGTCGGTCACTGACAGGCTTCCTCGACCTGACCCGACCGTCGTGACCCATGTCTCATACCACCTGCCACGGCCTGCCTCAGTGTTGTGTAGACAGTCGCTGTGATGAGAAGTTTATTTGCTTATTTCCTTGCTTTTCATTTCCTCTCAGAACTCTGAGCATGTGGTTCCAAACTAACTTCAGTTATGCCTAAACACCCTGAAAGTGCTATGAACACAAGAAAAGCATTTATTCTAAATGAAAATGTAAAATTGTTAGACAAAGTGACATGTGGTGTGCGAGCTTAAATGCAAACATTCAGACAGATATGAGTCAGGTGTGGTTACGATGTGGATAGTTTTCTTTGTTGGGGGGGGGGGGAGTTAATGATGAAGGAGCAGTGAAATTCATGTTTTTGCCTTAGGTGCTACGAGTGTGGGGGGAAAAATAGAAAAAAGGAAAAAAAGGCTTTGTGCTCGATGTTTGTTATGAACTGACGGTCTTTGGTCGAGAAAATTTGGATCTTACGATATGTGATGACACTATGTGTTGACATACATAGTTAGGTAAGATAGTTACGAGAGTTCAATTCTTTTGAATTATACTGTCATACTGATTATACTGCTTGGCTGACTTGCTTATTATTCACGATTACTGCATTCATGTGTATCTGAGAAGTGAGAAATACGCAATCACTCCATGCTGACAACTTTTTTATAGCATTTTTTTTTTTCTTTACTGTTGATGACTAATGGCTTTCAAAAATAGTTTCACACTTTATATATATATATATATATATATATATATATATATATATATAGTTTCACACTTTATATATATATATATATATATATATATATATATATATATATATATATATATATATATATATATATATATATATATGAGCCAGAAGTGATTCTTGGTGAAGTATGCCTGATGCTGGGCGACCATTATTTACATGTTGTTTAGGTCAAAAAATTTTTAATGAGGACTCTCAAGAGGTTTAGTGGCAATTATTGGTGATTAAAATTTTTATGGGGAGTATTGGTGGCAAAACTAATCAGTTAGGTTAGGTTAGAATGCATTATGCACTGGTGTGTCCAGTCAGTGAGATCTTATGTAAACACACTGTCTTGGGTGTCTTAAGGCAGATATGTTTTTAATAATCTACCTAAAATATATTTTTAATGAAAAATATAAGACTCCTAGAACCTAACCCCCTATTTTACATGTAAATATATGTCACATTTTAGCATGAATTTGATTTTGCATGAGGTTCTGCTCACCCTTGTGGAATGGTTGTGGAGAGGTTGCATTAAGACAACTAGACAAAATTCAGAATAAAGCTGTTAGAATCATTAACAACCCTGCCATTACATATAAACTACCTCCCCTGCAAGAAAGAAGGAATGTTGCCTCCCTTGCATTATTTTACAGATATTTTTTTGGCAAATGCTCAGACGAAGTTGCGTCCATGGTGCCACCTCTCCATGCCTTCCCTCGTGCTACACGGGCATCTGGTAGCGCTTATGACTGGAATGTCACTCAACCATATTGCAGAACTTCTGCCTATCAGAATTCTTTCATTCCCCGAACTGCATCTCTCTGGAACTTGCTTCCCCAGAGTTGTTTTCCTCCAAATTTCAACCCACAACTGTTCAAGTCTAACTGTTACAGATATTTTATGAACAGAGGACACCAGTAATCTGGTGTATGGATTATTATTTTTTTTTTTTACCCATTTGTTTTTCCTTCCTCTGTTCTGTTATTTATTTATTAAAAAAAAAAAAAAAAACTATTATGTTGTATGAAGACTGTGTTACTGAATTTGTACCATTTGGAAGCTTCCGGTGTTGCTGTTTGCTGATGATACAGTACTGTTGAGTGAAGATGAATGGGAGTTGCAAGGTTTGGTGAATGAATTTGGGACAGTGTGTAGGAGGAGGAATCTGAAAGTTAATGTAAACAAAAGTAAAGTTATGGTGTTTGAGAGGAATGAAGTCACAGAGTGTGCAGTGAGGTTGGATGATGAGGATATGGAGAATGTGAGTGCATTCAAGTACTTGGGTAGTGTGATGATGGGGGATGAAGTGCATGAAAGGGTACAGCAGGGAAGGAAGGTTGTTGGTTCACTGAAAGCAGTGATGAGAAATAGGGAGGTGAGTATGAAAGTTAAGAAGTCACTGCATGATAGTACAGTAATCCCGCATTTTTTGCGGATTTTTTGTCTACGGTTTTGCCCTCTCGCGGATTTTCTTAGCATTAATAAGTTCAACAAAAATATCCTTGAATATACAGAAAAAAAAAAAATTGAAATTCCCGCAACTTCCAATTGTAGCGCGGTAAACTCACGCCACCCTCTGTCCCTTTCCCGTGGCCCCTCTGCCAGTGTTACCATATCTAGCATAATTTTATTCTTTTAGCATAATTTTGATCAAATTTTCGAGTCTGGAATATTTTTTAGCATATTAGAAGTTTTAGAATCATTCTAGCATAATTCAGAATGGAATGGAATATTTTTAGAATAATTTTATAAAAGCTACAAATCAGAGAGAGAGAGAGACGAATAAGGTAAGATGTTTGAATAGTTGGTTACTTTCAGTTTGGGCTTGGTTGGGTTGGATTAGGTTAGGTTAGGTTAGGTTAGGTTGGATTAGGTTAGGTTAGGTTTTAGGTTAGGTTCGGTTAGGTTAGGATAAGTTTGAGCTTTGTACTTTACCCATGAAACCTAGGTTTTTCCGATGGATTTTGGTATGATTCATTCGATTTTCAGCTTCATTTCAGTCGGAAATGACCATTTTCTGTGTTTCCCCCCCTCCCTATAACCCCCGATTCCCCAAAGATCCCTCACTATTTCAGGGGGATGGGGGGGGGGTCATATCTCAAAATCTGGTTATTTCCGACGGAAATGATGCTCAAAATCGAACGAATCACATCAAAATCCATCAGAAAAACGTAAGTTTCGTGGGAAAAAGCAGTATGGGTAGATACTGATATTTATCCTCTTACTGTATGTAGGTTCATTTTAATATTTTCATAGTAAACAATATATAATTAATATGTTGCACGAATATGTATAGAATTTTATCATTTAGCTTCAAGTTAGCATAATTCATTTTTTACTTGGAACAAATATGCTCAATCTAGCATAATTTTTTCATTGCCCTAGCATAATTTCGTTGTTTGGATATGGCAACACTGCTCTCTGTCCCGCATTCTTCAGTCCACGCCTGACTGCCTTCAGTGGCTGTTGTGGTTGTAACCACACTATGATATGAGCCTCTTGCCTCCCACTTGCTTTCCACATGGCCCCAGGACGTAAGCCAGCCTCACCAAAGGCTAATAATACAATTAGTAAGAACTCCAAAGTGACAAAACGATCAAGTTATGACCTTAGCAGAGAAAATTGTGTTACTGGACAAGCTAAGAAACGACCGTGCGAGTGTTTGCTATCACCAGTTAATGCATCTTTTTATTTTGTACTGTTTTGTTAATAAATGTGTAGATAATTGTGTATTACAGTACGGTGTTTACGTTTTTCCTTCATAATGGAGTATGTGCTTTCAATCTTGTAAGAAGGTATTTCGGGATGAGTATGGAGGTTTCGGGACAATTCGCAGTCACAACAAACACAAAACAATTCGCCTTCATTAATGAAGATAGCTATGGGTGACGCTAGAATATAATTCAAAGGCGACTACAGCGAGGAAGAAACAAGTTAATTATTGACTAAAGGTGCAACTAATAAATAATATCCAGAACCTACGCTACAGAACATAGACTTTGCTGGATCCCCCTGAAATATAGTTATTAAAGTATTGATTAATTAATAATAAGTATATTGATGAAAGTATTGATTAGGATATTTATAGAATGGCGGGGAATCGTCCAGGGTGCGAATTGTTCTGAAGGGGAATCGTCCATGTTTTGACGGGGAATTGTCTCGCAATCAGTATGGACATGGACTGTGTGATGGGCAGCATGGTGGACACAAGTGCAAGTTTTCAATTGTTAATAGAGTATTCGCGGAATTGACTTTTCGCGGGGGTTACAAGAACGTAACTACCGCGAAATATGCGGGATTACTGTATTGTGATCCCTACCCTGACGTATGGAAGCGAGGCATGGACCTTGCAAGAGGGGAACAAGTCAAGAGTGAGAGCAGTGGAAATGAGTTACTTGAGAGGAGCATGTGGAGTGACATGGAGGGACAGGTTGACGAATGAAGAAGTGAAGGAACGCTGTGGGATAGATGTGGATGTGGTTGAGAAGATTAGGAGAAATACACTGAGGTGGTTTGGACATGTGAAGAGAATGGAGAATGAAAGACTGACTAAGAGGGTGTATGTAGGTGAGGTGGAGGGAGGGAGAGGTAGACCGAGGATGAGGTGAAGGGATGGAGTTGAGAGGTATATGAGGGAGGGGGGGGGTGAATTGGGGGGAGGGTAGTCAAATGGTGGGTGACAGAGCGACTTGGAGGCGTTTTGTCTGCGGCCACCCTTTGCGGGATTAGGACGTCGGGCTATAGATAGATAGATAATACATATCATTCATCTGAAATGAAAGTCTTGTTTTCTAGGCAATGAATATTTGCCTGTCATGTTGCTTGCCTGAAATTTAGCGTCTTTCTAAGTAAGAAAACACTTTTAAACACTCAAACCCACCTGATGACAATGATAGACGGGAGAATGACGTGATGTCCCCCCCCCCCTCCCCTTGCTGGAACGAGATAAGCACTTACCGCCATTGTACACTCAAATTAACCCTTTTATTTGCCCAGTGAAGTTCGTAGAGGTTGTATTTGCATTACAATGAATGTTAAGTATGCTCAGGAGGGGGTGAAAATTTTTCATGAGGGCCAATGGGGGAAAATTTTGAATTTAACCATACCACATAGCCGTTTAACATTGGTTTCAGTGGCACAATTTGTGCATTTCAAATAGCATATTAAGTTCCCGGATACATGAGCTGTGCAAATTTAGCATCTACTGTACAGAACAATTTTAGATAAACAGACTGTCAGACAGTTTCATTATTAATCTTTATAGCACATCAAGTTCATTATTAACTGAAAGTGCAATGTCTGTTTACAGTAGAGCACAGTTTTCCAAACTCAGTTATACACATAAGGTTATATGAAGCTTGTGAAGTTTTATAGAAGCAGAATTTTCCTGAAGATATTTTAGATACTGATGTATATAGTAGGGGACGCTCACCATCCACTCACTCAATGTGTGCTGCCCTTGGGTGTCTGCCCTGTCCTCTCCTCCATCCTTTTTTCCTTCCATCTTCGTCTGTCTTTCCTTCATTCTTTCCTCGTCTTTCTGCCTACGGGTGACTTTGCACTCCCTCTTGTGTCGTTCATTCCTTCATTCTTTCCTCTTCCTTCTGCCTGTGGGTGACTCTACACTGAGTGACAAGCCAAAGGGTTTCCTGTACACCAGGAAACCATTTACTATGCTGGGTGGTAACCATATAACCAAATTTTGGTGCTGGTGGTTTAGTGAGTAATTAAGGCGCTCCAATCGGATTGAGCCAGTGAAGGTTTATATCCAAGGGGTGATTGGGGTTTATTGCTCACGTAATGCCACTCAGGGATGAGTGAGGCTGGTCACTCTCATCTTAAATGTCAGGACCAACTGCCTAGCCCCGGGCTCCTACTCTCCTCATGGGGCAACGTAGGATTGGATAATGGATGGATGGATGGATATAGTATAGGATAGAGGGAGGGAAGAGAAATTGGGAAGGCAGTTACAGTGTATCATATCCTATGTAAGTCATTTCTTTGCAAGCTAGAATGACGTATGTATTTGTTTGAAGGTTGGAAATTGGTTAAAAAGAAAAGTATGGGAAAAAGTAATGACTTAACCCCTTAACGGCAACATGCAGTCGCAGCTGTTCTGGGGTGCATTGCCAGTTCGTCATACAACTCCACAGCATTTTTGCCAAAGTCCTACCTTCGTCCATCCATCATGCAGTCCTGTGTCGCCCCATGAGGTGTGTAAGAACCCGGGGCTAGGCAAGTTGGTCCTGACATTTAACCCTTTCCCACACCATAAGTTTCTGTGCTAGGCACAAAACCAAGACCCCATTTTCTCTACCCGTGTGGAAAGAAAAAAAAATTCTGTGACCAAATTTGCCCCTGAAAAATGCTCATATTGTTATAAATAACAGCCCATCATCTTCGCTGATGTTTATACTAAAAAATGAATAAATGTACAGTACAGAACTGAAATGATAATAAACCGTATTTTGGAGAAAACTAGCTTTTAATAACTTCCCACCATCATTGCACAAAATTTTTCCTGGGATATGCAGTTGTAACGTATATGTTTATGTGCCGAACTTCACGAGCTTTCATATGAGCACTGGGAATTTTTGATATGCCCAGTAGTTTTCGAGTAAATAGAAAGAAAAAAAACTAGAAAGATTGCCTAAAAATTTTGTTGTTTATCTTTTTTTATGTTATTATTGAGACTGTAACAAACATTTATGTAAATTATTTACATATTTGTAGACCAAAGGATAAGGAATCCCATGATAAATAGAAATTGTTATAACCCTCGTTGTTTTTGAGAAAATGATTTTTGAAAAGTTAGGACGGGTTAGGCAGGTTAACAGCACGAAAGCTTGTGCATGTAAGTGAAGTATGTTTGTATTTCCAAACTTTTCCCAAAATAATTTGCACACAAAGATTATTTGGCATTACAAAAGTATGCATAAAGAATCAGCAGCTTCCTCATGCTTTTTTCGGATTTTTAATGCGACATATTCTTTCCGAGTAAAAATGCCTAAGAGAAAAACAACGAAATGCACCTCATTTACCCTATGAGAATATACAGTAAACACTCACATTTATACCCTATATATATAAAGTATAAAAACTGGACAAATAAGCTGGTTACTCACATCCTCAAGCAGCGTTGTAATGCTTCTGTAACATATAGATGGAGTTGCTGAAAGGAGAAAAGGTGCATTCGCAGCCTGTGTGTGCGTTGTGGTACCAGTGGTGTGGTGGTACAAGTGGTCATAGTGGTGGTACTACCAGTGGTGTTAGTGGTGCAACAGAAGGCCTGCCAAAAATTCTAAACCCAAATGGTGGAACTCCAACATTAAACATTGTCTAGAAGCAAAAAATCTTGCATATAAGAATTATAATACCACAAAGAGTCAGTGTTAAAAGTAAATACGATGCCCTTCGACGAAAAGCCAAAAAATTAATTAAATGCAGTAAGAAAAACCTTGAGACACATATTGCAAGTATCAGTATACCAGATCCCAAAGAATTTTTTAGTTACATAAGAAGCAAAAAAGTAATAACTCCATCAATCGGTCCCTTAGTCACAGATAACGGAGAGCACACTGATGATGAAACTGTGATGGCGAAAATTCTTAATACAGGTCTCCCTCGTTTTACAATTGGTATGCGTTCCTGGAAAGGCAATCGTAAACCGAAATATCGTAAAGCGAAATTAAGGTTTAATGGGAAAAATAGGGATGCATTCCTGGACTCGTGTATAAGGAACCCAAGACCCATACAAGTGATCTAATATGCAATAATAATGATGATGTTTTATGTATTGTGGTGCATCTGAATCACATATATATATGTACATTTGCAAACATAAAGACATGAAATAGCAAAAACAACATGAAATACAGCTGTACTGTGCTGTACTGTTATGTACCCTCCTACTGTACTGTAGCTCCGTCCACCCATAGTCGGTCCCCCCCGAGGCTGGAGGACATAATGCCTTAATGTCTCCTCCGAGGCTAGAAGACATCCTGGGCCAAAGCCCATCACTCGTCAACACAAGAGGTGGAGAGGGAGGAAGCAGGGGTGGTGGAGGTTTGGATGGCAGGGGTGGATGACTCAGGAGAATGAGAGGTGGTGGAGGTTTGGGTGGCAGGGCTGGATGACTCAGTGGTAGCAGAGGCAGATGGACTAGCAGTGGGTTTGAAGAAGCTGGAAATTGTTGTTTGCTTTGCCAGCCTCCTCCTGGCCTCGTACATCTCCTTGTAAACTTTTAGGGCTTGATCCACACCATGTGTAGCTGTTGCACTCTGAGCTTGGTTGCAGTCAAGTTCCATGAGAAGTTCCATGCCCCTCTCTATGCTCTCAAATGCCTCTCGAAGTGTTTTTACATCAAGGCCCCGTTGTGGATCCTTGTCCTCATCCTTATCATACTGTTCAGTAAAGGCACTCTCCTGCTGCAGCTGTATGAGGTCCTCGTTTGACAGAGGTTTATCATGTGAGTCCAACAACTGCTGCATGTCGTCCTCATCCACCTCCTTGAACCCTGCAAGGTGTGAAATCCTGACAATATCATTCCGTACTGCTTGCATGTCAGGGAAGCCAATGAAGTCTGCCACACACTCCTCCCAGATCTTTCTCCACTCCCATTCATGGCCTTCTGTGTCACCTCCTTCCATGCTGCATCTGTGTTGTCAATGGCCTTCTTGATGTTGTATTTTGCCCAGAATTCTTTTATGCTTGGCTTGTCTGGGGTGTCGGTGGCAGCTAGAAGTTGCGACATGGTGAGATGTTGGTAGTAGGCCTTGAAGGCAGAGATTATGCCTTGGTTCATTGGCTGAATTAATGCATTAGTGTTGGGTGGCAGGAACATCACCTCTGTATTATCTGCCCAGTCTTGCATGACAGATGGAGGGCTAGGTGCATTGTCTAACAGCAGCAGAAAACGGTTGTCAAGATTATTTTCTGATGCATACTGACGAAGCCTGGGAGATAAATAATCAACAACATAACTTTGGTTGAGTGCTGAGGTCATCCATCCCTTCCTGTTTGACTTCCAAATCACAGACAAGTAAGCTTTGATTAGTCCTTTAAATGCCCTGGGATTTTCAGTGATTGATGAGCATAGGCTTCAGCTTAAGGTCACCAGCTGCATTGCCGCCCAGCAGTAGGGTCAGCCTATCTTTTGACACCTTGAACCCTGGTGCTGTTTTTTCTTCCTGGGAAATAAATGTCCTAGAGGACATTTTTTTCCAGTATAGGCCAGTCTCGTCGAAATTTTTAACTTGTTTAAAGGAATATCCACCTTCCTCTATCCGCTTCAAAAGAGCTGGCTTGAAAGCGTCGGCAGCAGGCTTGTCGGAACTAGCAGCCTCACCAGTCATCTTAATGTTGTGTAGGCATGCCCTATTCTTGAAACGTTCAAACCAGCCTTTACTTGCGGTAAATGATGTTCCCTCCTTAACCTCGTAGCCCTTCTTACGCAGGTCATCCCAAATAGACAAGGCCTTGGTAGTCACAAGGGAGGTGGATAGGGGCATGCAGCGTCGAGTTTGGTCATCTATCCAAAGCTTAAGCAGCCGCTCCATCTCCTCATAGATGGGTTCCCGTTGGCGAGTCAGCATCTTGGCCATAAGAGTCGTGCTTGTCTCCCCAGCTTTCTTAATGTTGACAGCATGCTTTATAACAGTCGACTGTGTAAGACTCATGGAACAAGTGATGGAGTTTGCCCCCTCACCTGCTTCGTGCTGCTTCACAATATTAAGCTTAGACTCCAGGGTTAAGGACGTTCTTGCTTTCTTTGGCTTCATATCACCAGCACCGGATGTTGCAGGGCGTTTACAGGACATCACAGTGGTGGCACTAGGGGTGCAAAATGTGAAGAACAGCAAAAATAGTAATATCCTGGGCACTGATGCACACAGACGCACAGAGGTTGTATGCTG
This sequence comes from Coenobita brevimanus, assembly GCF_032717465.1. Classification (NCBI taxonomy): domain Eukaryota; kingdom Metazoa; phylum Arthropoda; class Malacostraca; order Decapoda; family Coenobitidae; genus Coenobita; species Coenobita brevimanus. The sequence continues at coordinate 25,294,389 of NC_136992.1, forward strand.
AATGAGCACGTGGGTGAGACTGGCAAAAGCGCGGGAAACTGCGTGGGTGGGGCGGATATGCCACGCAACTCTTAGCTGATCTGCCTGTGAATGCGGGATTTCCACATGCCCAATTGTAATTGCAAGGGAGCTCAATCGTAAAATGAACACTTGGTACTAAAGAAGAAGGATCGTAAATGCGAAATATCGTAAAATGAGGGAGACCTGTACTTTCTTCACATCAGTATTTACAACAGAAAATATACATACAATTCTTACTGTTTCCCCCATTCCTATAGAAGAGGGCAACATAATCACTGACATTACAGTCAGCGATCACGACGTACTGCTTGCAATAAACAGATTAAAAGAGAATAAAGCACCAGGACCGGACAAAATATCACCACGTGTATTGAAGAAACTACAGAATGAAATATCAAAGCCTTTAGCTGAACTTTTTAGCTTATCACTTAAGAGCAATAAGGTGCCACATGAATGGAAGCTTGCTAACATAACCCCAGTATTCAAAAAGGGCAACAGAGCCCAACCAGAAAGCTAACGCCCAATTAGTTTAACATCGGTGGTTTGCAAATTGCTTGAAACTATTATCAGAGACAAGTCTGTAAAACACTTAGAAACAAACAATTATATAAAAGATTTGCAACGTGGTTTCAGACGTACAGAAATGACTGATTAGGTGGATGTGCAGTGCGTCCCTGCGTCCAAGGCCTGGAGGGGCTGGGTTTACGATGGAAGAGTTGAGAGGTAGGATGGGACTGGAGTGTATTGGTGTTGTGATGAGGAGATGTAGATTGAGATGGTTTGGACATGTGGAGAGGATGGGGGATGATAATTGGGTGAGAAGTGTTAATATTGGGGGTGGGGTTATTAGGGGTAGACCGAGAAAGACATGGGACGAGGTCATTAAGTGTGACCTCAGGGTTAAGGGACTGAACAGGGAGGCTGCAATGGATCGTGCAGCGTGGAGAGCCGCCATTAGGTGACCAAGGCCGACACATGCAAGCATGTTGGAGCCTTTAAAAACAAAAACGAAACGCTCTTGCCTCACGAATCTGCTGGACTTTTTCAATGATTTACGGAACATGTATGACGAGACTAAATCTGTTGATGTGGTCTACCTCGATTTTCAAAAGGCTTTTGACAAAGTTCCACACAAAAGACTCCTTCGGAAGCTAAAGGCACATGGTTTCAGAGGCAGTGTTCTCGGGTGGGTAGAAGATTGGCTCACCGGACGAAAGGAAAGAGTTGTAATAAATGGAAAAGAGTCAGACTGGATAAACGTTACAAGTGAAGTGCCGCAGGGTTCAGTGTTAGGTCCTATTCTTTTCTTAATATATGTGAATGATATTAACGAAGGATTGTGTTGTAAGATTTCAAAATTTGCTGATGATACTAAAATAGGTAACAGAGCAGATACAGCCCTGAAAAGACAGGCAATTCAGAGAGATCTTGATCAACTGTTTAACTGGGCCCAAGTTTGGCAAATGGATTTCAATATAAATAAATGCAAAGTGTTAAATATTGGCAGTAAAAATGTCTATATCTATAGCCCGACGCCCTAATCCCGCAAAGGGTGGCCGCAGACAAAACGCCTCCAAGTCACTCTGTCACCCACCATTTGACTCCCCTCCCCCCAACTCACCCCCCCCCTCCCCCCAACTCACCCCCCCCTCCCTCATATACCTCTCAACTCCATCCCTCCACCTCATCCTCGGTCTACCCCTCCCTCTCCCTCCCTCCACCTCACCTACATACACCCTCTTAGTCAGTCTTTCATTCTCCATTCTCTCCACATGTCCAAACCACCTCAGTGTATTTCTCCTAATCTTTTCAACCACATCCACATCTACCCCACAACGTTCCTTCACTTCTTCATTCGTCAACCTGTCCCTCCATGTGACTCCACATGCTCCTCTCAAGTAACTCATTTCCACTGCTCTCACTCTTGACTTGTTCCCCTCTTGCAAGGTCCACGCCTCGCTTCCATACGTCAGGGTAGGGATCACAGTACCATCATGCAGTGACTTCTTAACTTCCATACTCACCTCCCTATTTCTCATCACTGCTTTCAGTGTACCAACAACCTTTCTTCCCTGCTGTACCCTTTCACGTACTTCATCCCCCAAAGTTCCATCCTTACTCATCACACTACCCAAGTACTTGAATGCACTCTCATTCTCCATATCCTCACCATCCAACCTCACTGCACACTCTGTGACTTCATTCCTCGCAAACACCATATCTTTACTTTTGTTTACATTAATTTTCAGCTATAACTTGTAAGAGCAAGTTATAGCATGAATAATGTGCAACTTGATAGGGTAAACCATGAAAAAGACTTAGGAGTTATAATAACAAATATTTTGAAACCAAGCAAACAGTGTACAGAAGCTGTGAAAAAAGCCAACAAATTGATTGGGTTCATAAGCAGAGCATTTGAATATAAGTCCGATAATATCGTCCTCACTTTGTATAATTCCTTAGTACGCCCGCACTTGGAGTATTGCGTTTAGTTTTGGTCACCGTATTATAAAAAGGATATGGAAAAACTTGAAAGAGTGCAGCGAAGGATGACAAAGATGATACCTAGATTGAGAAATAAACCGTACGAGGAACGTTTAGAAGCCCTGAATCTCTTTACCCTAACAAAACGGAGGCTACGAGGAGATTTATTTTCAGATATTAAAAGGACATGATAACATGGCTGTCGATAAATACTTCACAGTGGATCACTCGAACTACACTAGAGGCAATGGGCATAAAATAATTGGCAAACGATTCCAGTCGCATGAAGCTAAGCATTTCTTCTTCAATAGAGTTGTAAATATATGGAATAAATTGCCCTCCAACATAATAGACTGTAATACAGTACAAACCGTTAAAGGTCGCCTGGATAAGTATTTGGCATCCAACCCCCAGCTTAATATGTTTCTATCTATCTATATATTGCCAGACACCATAATCCCGTAAGGGGTAGCCATTTGACTTTGAGTTAGTTGTTTTACGGGGAGGGGTTTACTCCTGAATAAAACACTTGTGTATGTATAATTATCTGTTTTATTTTATTTTAGTTTTTTAGAGCCTGGATCAATTTATTAGATGCAAATATAGTATATGCACAGACTAGGACATGCACAGATGGCCCTGAGTTAATGGTCACTACTCATACTTTCGACCTTTGATGGGCTGTGGATCACTGAGTGTCCCTGTTAGTTACGTGGCCACCATTGGGATTTTTTTTAACATACCAGGGATCACTGCTTCAGGAGGTGACTTGTTTGCTTGTCACGCACGGGAAAGTTCCTAGTCTCAGTGGAATGAATGGAGCTGGGGCCTGATTGACTGCTGCCTACCTTAATAGCACCAGGCAAGGCTACCACACCACCCTTGAATATCCTCACTGTGCACTGTGCAATTTCCACACAGTGTCCGCAGACGCCTCATAAACTTAACGTACCCGCACATAGCGACATGCATTAGTTATTTATTTATTCGCTTATTCATTGTACTTTACTACTTTCTCTTTCAGGTTATTCATACTGGTAGCTTATAGATAATGTATTATAGAATGTGGCTTTTCCTTTTCAGTCTTTCCTATGAAATTTCCATGTCAGTTTTTCCATGCTGCATGGTAGTTTTTCTCACTTTTTCTTGCCAGTTTTGGCTGGAGGGTTTGGAGGCGAGGGGAGCCTTCTTGCTTTACTACCCTTATCCTTCAGCATGTAGAGTTAGATCTTGTAGTCATAGTCTACTCTGTACCAAACAGCCTCGAAAGGACCATAAGGTCTGTTTGCTTTCCTTTGTACTCCTTTGATACTGGAGGTGCCCTTGACCTTGGAGGGAGGTTTATCACGACGCCTGGGGGTAGGACTAGCTGTGTCTCTCCTCCTCACCCCAATCACTCTCCCCAGAATCTTTGTCTGTGTCCTCCTCATTCTCAGTTTCATTAAATAAATATTTCAGGTACTCCTCCTCAGATAACCCTTTCTCAGCCATCATGGTTACTTCAAGTAGTGAAAGGGAATGATCACGAGCAATTATAGATCTGAAATTTGGATTTCTCAGAAAATATATAAAAAACACTTATACACCTTCACAGACACATTGCACTATATAATACACTGTCATTATAATACATGTAAGGTATTTACAGGTGACATAATAGAAAATGAGGAATAAAATGGCCGGCTGCACGCTCACGCCCTACTTGCCTGACTGCCGAGAGGACACTAAGCTGATATTAGACCACTTGTCCTTGTGACAGTGTTGCCCATTTAGCCGCAGATAAAGTTTTGATGACGATTTATGGGGAGAGTGCATAATAGTGCGTCATCAATTACTCTTCAGACTAAAAACACTTTGACTCGTTTTGTGTCATCATGTACGTAGGGGTTGAGATGAGAGTGACCAGCCTCACTCGTCCCTGAGTGGCATTACTTGAGCAATAAACCCCAACCACTCCTCGGATATAAACCTACACAGGCTCAATCTGATTGGAGCACCTTAATTACTCACTAAACCACCAGGCACAGTAATTTGGTTATATGATTACCACCACCCAACAATGTAAATGGTTTCCTGGTGTATAGGAAACCATTTGGCTTATCACTGAATGTAGAGTCACCCATAGGCAGAAGGAAGAGGAAAGAATGAAGGAAAGAAAGACAGAAGAGGGAGTGTAAAGTCACTCGTAGATAAAGAAAGCATCCAAGCTCTTCATGGCCAGACTATGGTAGATATTGTCCTGAAAATCTGCACACACACATTCTGCAACACGCCCTCTTCAGTCCCCACCTCCCATCGCCGCCTCTGTCTCTCTCTCTCCCTTTTTTTTTTTTTTTTTTTTTTTTTTTTTTTTTTTTTAAGGGCTAAGGCATTGCCCCTGGGTATAAGACTTAGGTTTAGAGTGTGTAGCACCTTATGACTGGATGCCCTTCATGATGTCTACCAATGACCCTTGGGTGGACTTGAGCCTCCAACCCTTTGGCCAGAGCGGAGCACTCTAACCCACTGAGCTACGGCTGCTACCCATAAAACTGGTCTTTTGAAAACAAATGATAGTCACACCTCAGTATGCAAGGGGGTTACATCAAATAGCTCATCGCATAATGATTTATAGTATACTAGGGTCGATATAACAGGTTCAGTTGGGATAGGGAGGGGTACAGGAACTACATAACCTGAATCTCAGACCTTACTCCTTTAGGCTTGCCTTCTGTGCCCTCAGTAGTAGTTACCATGCTTTCCAAGTCATAAGTTTCAGTATTTCACACAAAAAATTTTACCACTTAATATCACACACTGCCCTATTTGTTATGCACTTGCACTGTTATTGAATGATAGCAGTGGTATTTCAGTGACCTTGTTTCCATGAAATGGGATGAAAGGAGATGATCACAGCAAATGTAGACACGGCAACCATTCAGGCACAGACATCTGACTGTCGGCTTGCACGGGAGGCACTTTGTGTGCATGGCATAGTCATACTGCCACTACAGTTATTGTATAAGCAAATTTCGCCATCTTTTTTGGAAAACTGGGTTCTATTGACTTATCGCATACTGAACAAAAGTATACGACGTAACTGTATACATTCATATTTTGAGGGCAGTCCTAAATTACTAAACTTCAAATCACTGTAGTGGCTAAACTATGGCATATACAGTGCTCGTCAGAAGTATTCAGCGTTGTCCGCCGGGCGCGCAATACTTATGGCCCAAAAAGAATCACCCATTTTTAGGGGTAAGAATTGAGCCACAAGTTTGAGCTCCGAGCATGACGTCACGGTAGCCTGGGGCCTTCTGACGCGCTGGTTGGTTCCCGCCTCAGTCGCCCACGGGCTGCCTGAGAGAGAGGAACTCCGCCGAGTGTCCCTCTCAAATTGCGCCATTTTTTACCGAGTGTCCCGCAGTGTTTTGGCCTTCAAAACTTTGTTATGGCACCTACCCGTGAACTATCGAGTGAAATCATATCCCAGATCATTGCTCTAAAGGAGGCAGGCCACCAGACAAAGGAAATTAGTGAATTGGTTGGTGTGGCACGATCGACAGTGCGTCGTTGGTGTGCGCGGTTTCGGGAGGAAAACAGTGGTGAAGTTCCCACAAAGAAACCGAGGTCTGGTAGGCCTAGGAAAACTTCCCCAAGGTCTGTTAATGTTTTAAAACGTGCAGTGGAGTTTAATCCTCGTGTGAGTGCAAGGAAAATTAAGGAGAGCAACCCAGAAGTGTTTGGTGAGGTGTCAGTGAGAACAGTGTCTCGTAGGGTGCATGAGCTTGGTTACACAAGTCACAGGCCTGTGAAAAAGCCTCTTCTCTCTAGCAGCCAGAGAATTCGTAGGCTTGCCTTTGCTAATAAATATCTAAATTGGGGTGAGGAGCAATGGTTGTCAGTGTTGTGGTCTGATGAGGCAACGTTTAGTGTTACCTGTAACAGAGGAGCATGCAAAGGTAGTGACCCACTTGACCCACGGTATGTAGAAAGCACAGTTAAACATCCTGATTCACTCATAGTATGGGGTTGTTTTTCAGGGAAGGGTTTGGGGAAGCTTGTTGTACTTCCCAAGAACCTCAGAGTGAATCAGGATGTTTACCTGGAGCTTCTGTGTGATCATTTACCAGACTCCTTCGAGCTAACAGGTGCACGAGTGTTTCAGCAGGACGGTGCACCTGCTCACAAGGCCAAATCGGTCACCAATTGGCTTCGTGACTGCGAGGTATCATTCATGACAGACTGGCCAGGAAATAGCCCAGACCTCAACCCGGTTGAAAACCTCTGGTACCTCGTAAAGAAGAGTCTCCAAGGGAAGGACGTGAGCTCTCTACCTAAGCTGGAAGCCGCCATTCGTGACTCCTGGGACAAAATACCGCTCCAGCACCTCAGGAGCCTCGCCCTTTCACTTCCAAGACGTCTCAGGTCCGTGAAGAAACGTAAAGGCTACCCTACGAAGCACTAAAGGTAAATAAAATGCATTATTTATATGTTTTTTCAATGTTGAAAGGTTTGTTTCTCAGGAGGGACGCAGGGCGCTCCATACTTCTGACGAGCACTGTACTGTATCAGCCTGAAAATTTATGTATGTATGCTTTATCACCACCACCAGCCACTTTGGTGGTAGGTGATAGCGCTCACCATCCACGTACTTGATGTAGTGCTGCTCTTGGGTGGCTGCCTTTTCCTGTCTTCGTTCCTTCCTCTTGTGTCATTCTTTCCTTCATTCTTTCCTCTTCTTCTGTCCATGCGTGACTGTACACAAAGTGACAGGCCAAATGGTTTCCTGTACACCAGAGAACCTTTTACTGCACTGGGCGGTAACCATATAGCCAAACTATGGTGCCTGGTGGTTTAGTGGTAATTCAGGCGCTCCAACTAGATTGAGCCTGTGTAGGTTCATATCCAAGGGGTGGTTGGACTCTACTGCTCATGTAATGCCACTCAGGGATGAGTGAGGCTGGTCACATTTGTCTTAAATGTCAAGACTAACTTGCCTAGCCCCGGGCTTCTCCGCTCCATATGGGGCAACGCAGGTTTAAATGATGTATGTATGTATGTATTCTTTATCATATCCTCTCACCTAATATGTTGCCAATATGCCAGGAATCAAACCCGGGACTGTCAGGTGTGAGCCCGGCAGCATATTGGCAGTAATATGCTAGATGATTTTTCCTGTGTACAGTACAGGTTTCCCTCCATACCCTTCCCCCATATCCTCTGTCAGTTGAAAAGCTAAGAAAAGAAACATGAGAAACGTAAAATTCTGGGGGGGTTTGCATATGGGATGACCTCTATATTTCCAGTCGTCTGCGTTTGTAGTTTAAATATTTTGTGTGGCAGATAACATAAAACACTTACACATAGGATTTTGTAAAAAATGTGAGCTATAGCCAGGCTTGTATGGTGAATGAATAGGTATCTGGCCCATTTCACACTTTCCTGTTTTCTGGACCCTTTCTTACCCTAAGGTGAGAAAAGATGAAGATACAGTAAAACCCCAATATAACGGACATCAATAGACCAGAATTCACTTTTATTGGACTCGAGGAGCTACCAGACTAAATTCCTATACCGTATATCGGAAGAAGTCCGATAAAGCCAGAAGCACTCAGGACTGCCTGACCACTTCAGGTATATTCTCCATAATAAGGTGAATAAAAGACATGTTTATCAGTGTACAGTACAGTATTGTTATGTATATCATACCATTTGATTAGTGATGTTATAACACAGGACAGTACAGCAGCTGTAGTCAAAACAGTTTAAAAACTGTTTATGCTATCCAGACTAATGTCTGATATATCAGAGAAAGTCCGGATTAGAAGAGGGAAGTCCGGATGTCGCTTTTATTGGAATTTCGCATTTTTCGGAATGGCTTGGGCCCCAATAGTGAGGTCTTAATGTAATGTCATGACTACAAGTTAAAGTGAAGTATGCTGGATTGTAATAAGATTGAGATTGTTTAATGAGAATTGTGGGGGGAAGTAATCATTTTTTATACATTTTTATAGACAAGAGGTTTGTTTTTCAGTCTGGCAGAAGTCCCAGAGGCCGAGGAAGGAAGACTGGTGAAAGAAAGCAGAACAGCAGCAGCGCCTCAGTCGATGATTCTGGTAGCACTTCCAGTGATAATAGTAATGATGAAGATGAGGATGAGGAGGAAGAAGAGGAGGGAAAAAGTAAGAAGGCTGCAAAGAGGAGAAGCAAAGGGACGCCAAGGAGAAGAGGAGGTGGAGCAGGAAGGGGTGGCTCAGGTAGAGGTCGAGGTGGAGCAGGGAGGGGCAGAGGAGCTAAGCGAGCAAGGCCCACACCAGACTCTGATGATGACTCTGAGTCAGATGATGAACCTTTGGCTAAGAAAGCAGCCAAACAGCCACCATCGGTTAGTTATGCTTCTGTCTGTATTGTAAAGCTGCAGAAACATTTTGTTCTCTAGGCTTTCCATGATCAGCTTTAGTATTATAGTTTTATAATATGATTTGGTAATGGCTTAATTAACCTAGTATGATACTGGTGTTGAAGGGAAATTTGAAATTTAACCCCGAGATCCTAGGTATGGGAAAGTTTTGATGATAATACTGAAGCTTGTAGAAGAGTAGGTGGATGTCTAAGTGAAAGGTTCAGTATCTTTACTGGAGGGAGGCAAGGATGGTTGATGCCCCCATGGCTGTTCTGTATATACTGTTGCTGGATAAGTTTAAGAGTTGTTAAAATTCAAATTGTGGAGAGGGAGAAGGAGATGATAATGAGTAGTTAAAGATGGAGTATCTGAAGTTTAATGTACTGAATGCACATGGTATTGTGTTACATGCTGATGGTGAACAGGAGCTTTGCAGGGTTTTATAGATGTTTGCAAACATTGTATTTTGAAAGTAAATGCCAGTAAGATCAAAGTGATGGTTGAGAATAGTGGTAGATGGGGAAAAAAAAAAATAGACATAAATGAATATATAACCTATGGGGAAGCATCAGCAATAGGACACTGGAAAAAAATACATAAAAAGAGAGGCAATAAAGATGTAAGGAAATTCAGTTTCCCAAATAGGGCAATTAATCAGTGGAATGCACTACCGAATGAAATAGTGTGTGCCAAAAAATAATTACCGGCATTCATAAATTTCAGGATATGTATGATAAAAATGGATTAACCCTTTAAACGCGGATCGTTGCATTTGCGACACTCAGCGAAAAGGACATAACGGCGGAGTGTCGCGTTTGTGATTCTAGTAAATTTTGAATTACCGTGTGCAAGCAGGCTCCAGCTGGTATTGTCTATCAGTACCACCACTCTTTAGCTACAATTAGCATACTTTACCTTTGTACTACTGACCTCTGTTGTTGCCAAGTATCGCGTCCCCCCCACCCCACCCACCCACCCACCACCACCACCACCACCACCACCACCACCACCACCACGGCCCTGCCAGCCTGGCTGTGATACATGGCAGCGCTCTGACTGCTCAGAACTGTAAATCTGCGCTCTCCACTCACAAGCAGTTTATGCTGATAGGAAACGCTTGTTTCCCCAGTTTTAACACTCGCTTTTTTTAGCATGGTTTGCCCCTGTTTAGCGTCAGTTTACCGCAGGCTTTCAAAGTGACATTATGGCGAGCTCTAGCTCTTCCGAGTCAGTGCAAGCGGCCGACAGGAACGAGAATAAAGTGACGGGCGTAAGGCAGAATAAAAAGCGCGCCGCAGTGATCTTTTGGGAAGTAATATGATTGAAAATAATGTAGTATACATGTTTTTAGCTGTGAAAATGGAAATGTTTGTTGAGTGACGGGAAGACCGCCGCCACGGTGCATGTCGGCCGTACGCATTGTTGATTTTAGCCTTATTTTCAGTGCTTATTGTACAAATACGGATTCCAAACTACCTTTACGTTGTAGTATAAAGTTTACTGTGACAGAATGAGGCTGTGGTAGAGGGGAAACCGGGTTGCTGGAGGTGTGAAAGTGAAGATTTGGTTACCCAACTTTGCAAGTCTCCACAAGTCCTTGGGTAATCCACGAAGACTCAACACCTGTCTCTGGAGAAAGCTGAATGTAAGTACTACCTGCCATACCAAGTATAATGTTCTAGGGTTAATCTCTGATTTTTGGCTAATATTTTCCTACAGGTACTCAGACCGCGATACAACCCCGCCACTCGGGGGGGGGGGGTCGACTGTTCACGGCCGCGTTTAAGGGGTTAATACACGAGACAGTATGAGCTTGACTCATTCCTGTAAAGATACAATTAGGTAAGAAACACACACACATGTATCCTGCAGAATTCTGCCTCAGTCTCCAGGTGACTAGCATTGTGAGTGGAGCCATAAATAGAGCATTTATTGAGAAAAAGAGCCATTGAGACGTAACCGTATGTTATTGTGTAAGACTGTATGATTGAACGACACTATATTTAACGATCTTTGTTCGATAAAAGCCATGACACCTGGGAACTTACTGAGCAGCGTGGTGTTCAGCTTTCATGAACTATTGGCTTTATTGTCAAGGGTCTGGTGCCAATTAGTTCATTATATCAAGGGTGTACTGTACTTGGTATGTTGATAAAAATGTTGGAAGTGTGTGTTTAGGTGGTGTGGCTACATCATTTTGTTGTGTTTGTAAAGACTCCAACATGCTTGCACGCGTCGGCCTTAGTCTCTTAATAGTGGCTCTCCATGCCACTTGATCTCTGGCAGCCTCCATATTCAGTCCCGTATTGCAGACATACTGTTTGGCCCGTCCTAGGTCATTTTGGTCTGCCTCTCACAACTATTCAATTTTTATGTGGCTGTATGAAGGGAATTAATTACAGTAAAAGCTTGATTATCCAGTTTTTTGGAATATTTGGGCTATGACCAAATGATTCAGTGGTACGGTTAATTCATAAAATTATTCATACGACAGCTTCAGTTTAAACAGAAAGCATCCGGTAGCTAGCAAGTAAACAAGTGTGACTACCCCCCCCCCCACGACTTGCCTTGCCTGACGGTCACTTACGTGTGCGACATTCACCATGGCGAGTACACCTGTTACCCCTGCTGATCTATCACTATGGCTGTGGGTTATTTTTATATTTGTGGTGCCCTTCATCATTATATCCATGGCTCCACCATCAACAAAGAGGAAAAGAACTGTCCTGGTGCTGCAACAGAAGCTGGAAATTATTTAAAAACTTGAATCAGGTTGGAGTATCAAGAGCGTCTTGGAGTTTTGCGGAATTGGCAAGCAAACTGTTTCTGACATTTGAAATTCCAAGGCTATACTCATGGAATTCTGTGTTAAGATAGCCATTGACTGTAAAGTTAGTGGGTCTTCGTCTGCCAGAAAAACCATGAAAATTGCAGTGGATGATCATCTGGAAGAAGCAGTGTACAAGTGGTTCATTCAGCAACTGAATGTTGGCATATTGGTACAGGGTGCTGAGATTAAGTTTATTGCCGAGAAGCTAGCTAACCATATTGGCATTCAGGATTTAGAGGCATCTGATGGTTGGTTTTCTCATTTCAAGGCAAGGCATGCAATGGTAAACCGATATGTGTTTGGCAGGTCTTTGGCTGCAGATACATCACAATTTCAGCTGTTTTGGTAGATTTTGCTGAAGCTAATACAAGACGAGGGACTTCTTCTCTCCCAGGTATATAACGTTGACGAGACTATATTATTCTACTGTTCATTGCCTTTGAACACATTTGCACAGTGCCATGAAGAGTCTGTTGCTGGATGCAAAATCTCAAAAAATCATGTGTCTGAGTTGTGTTGTGCAATGCTGATGGTCTCCACCGGTTGAAGCCGCTCGTGGTTGGCAAGGTTCTTTGCCCACGCTGTCTGTGCACCTACTGTACATGGATAAATTACCTCTTCCGTACGAATTTTCCAAGAAAGCCTGGTTCAACTCGGCGATTTTTAAGAATTGGTTCTTTAATCATTTCATTCCTGAGGTGCAAAGGTTTCAACAGGAAGTCCTGAATATTGCACCAGCTCATGTACGAGCAATTCTCCTGCATGATAATACCTTTGCTCATCCTAGCGTTTCTGAACTCGTGAACAATGGTGGACAAATCAGGTGCATCATGCTGCCTCCCAGCACAACATCAGTCATCCAGCCTGTGGCTCAAGGTATCATCTGTGCAGCCAGGCGACTCACCGATGATGATTCCTTGAGGAGATAAATTTTAATTCATTGTATGTCATTAATCCCTTTTGGTAAACATATGCTTTGTCAGAAGCACTTTACCAAATCCTTTCTTGCTGATAGCCTGTTGTATTTTTCTTATTTTTTCTAGGGCGGTAAAACGTTTCATGCTAAACCTGTTTCCCCATCATCTTATTAGACTCATCAGCATAATGGTGGAAGTGACTCCTAACCTGTGTTAAACTGAACCTAACCAAACCTAGCTTAACTGTACCCAGTAATTTAACCCTTTAACCGCGGGTATTGTTTTGCCCCGACTGTCCTCTCCCACGGGGGTTTCAGCCAAAATGTAAACAAACTTTAAACCTTTATAACTCTGCACAGAATTAATCTAGAACAAAAAATAAGGTACCATTAGAAAGTACTAACCTTCGGCTTTGCAATGATGTAGGTTTCATGATTTCGTTGACTATCACTGGATGGGCAGTGCCGTTAGAAGTGAGCGGTCTAAAATCACTATTTTTCGCTCACACACCATCACCTTCGCTCACACATCATTACCAAATGCCAACCTCATTCTGATAATAATACTATAATAATATATGAACACTGCACATACGATAAACACCCACTCTGTGTTCACTGAGGCAGGTAAAAGACACTGTAATTGCCCGCACTTCACTGCCACATCAGCGGTGTTGTAATCACTATTTTTCGTTCACACACCATTACCAAATGCCAACCTCATTCTGATAATAATACTATAAACATATATGAACACTGCACATACGATAAACACCCACCCTGTGTTCACTGAGGCAGGTAAAAGGCACTGTAATTGCCCGCACTTCACTGCCACATCAGCGGTGTTGTAATCACTATTTTTCGCTCACACACCATTACCAAATGCCAACCTCATTCTGATAATAATACTATAAACATATATGAACACTGCACATACGATAAACACCCACTCTGTGTTCACTGAGGCAGGTAAAAGGCACTGTAATTGCCTGCACTTCACTGCCACATCAGCAGTGTTGTCACTCACACAGCTGGACAGATACTGATGCGTGTTGGTCAGGGGTGGGGTGGGGGGCCCAGGGGGTGGGAGGTGGGGGCCCAGGGGGTGGGAGGAGGGAGGTGGGGGTCGGCTGGAGTGAAAGAACTTAATAGCTACTCTCCCTTGAAACAATTGGCGCACGGAAAAAACGCGGGGTATTCAAAATATTCACAAACATTCGAGAATGACACCCGCGGTTTGGTCCAGTTTTTGCTGTGTCATTCTGAGATGACACCCGCGGTTAAAGGGTTAATCTAACCTAACCTAGCGTCCAGTTGGGAAACGAAAACCACCTTTGAGTACGTTGAGTTAGACAGTCGTAGGTACGGCTTAAGGAACTGATGATAAAAACAGCAGGAAATTTTTCTACCGGAAAGTAAGTTATGCCTCAGAAGAGTCGGAAAAATACTGAAAACAAACTGGAGGAATATGAATTAAACTGGCAAGGTCCTTCTACTGCTTCAAATAAAGCGTACATTTCCCTCTCTTTTTTATGCTGGCCAACAATCAAGCAGGGTTGTTTGTGTCCAGTGAACTAAACCAGCGTATGCTAACTACTGGTACCCCAGAAAAGTTAAATATTTTGAAGAGGTTAATGAAATAAAATTTATACAAGAAGTTTATGAAGTACAATTTAATTGTGGAAAAAAAGAAAAGAAAAGTGAAATCTTGCAAGATCTGACAATGTCTTTATTTTTTCTTGTTTTTCGTCTGCATACATTTTCTTAGGTCGTGGTGGTGGTTGATGATGTGGATGAGGATACCCAAGGGCAAAGGACGTTGGCAAAGTTTGTTTCATTTCATTTTTGAAGCCTACAACATGCTTGCATGCATTGGCCTTTATCACCTAATGGCAGCTCTCCATGCTGCACGATCTATGGCAGCCACCCTGTTCAGTCCCTTAACCTTGAGGTCACATTTAATGACCTCGTCCCACGTCTTTTTCGGTCTGCCCTTCGTAACCCCACCCCCAGTATTAATGCTTCTCACTTTCTGCACACAATTATCATCCCCCATCCTCTCCATGTGACCAAACCACCTCAATCTACCTCTCCTCAACGCAACACCAATACACTCTAGTCCCATCCTACCTCTCAACTCCATCATAAACTCAGCCCTCCCAGGCAACGCACTGAACATCCACCTAACCATTGTCATTTTTGTACATTTGAGCCTGAGAATATGTTTTTCCTCTACTGCCAAGGTCTCACTACCATACAGCGTTACACTCCTAACACATGCTGCATACAAAGATCCTTAGCATGTCTGGAGAGACAACAGCTCCCAAAACTTCTTCCAACCACTTCTCACCCTAGCCACAGAGCTAGCTCCGGTCCCACCTCCAGCACGTAACATGTCTCCCAAAAAACAAAACTTCCACACACTTAAGAGACTCACCAGCAAGTTCAATCCTTCCTCGCCTGACAATCTCCACCTGCTCTCCCCAACATGCCACACACATAAAATCAGCATCATCTCGCAGTCTACCTCTAATACCACTACATCTCTTATGCACCTACTTATCACAAACATTGCACAAGTTTTTTTTTTATTTTTTTTTTTTTTTTTTTTTTGAGGAAGAAGGAACCAAAGGCCATGAGCCCGCAGTAACAGTTCCCTCCAAGAGAAAAACAAAATACAATATAGAGCCAAATTCAAGATCCGATCATTTTGAGATGCCTGGACACACTGCGTTTGAAAGACTGGAGATCATAGGCAGCAGGAAATACAGACAGAGGGAGACAGTTCCAGAGTTGACCTGTTGCATAAATGAAAGACTGGGAGTAACGGTTAATTCTTGCATTAGAGAGTTGGACAGAAAAAGGATGAGAGTCTGCTGCCAGACGGGTGCTACGCGCCCGTCGTAGAGGTGGAGGAATGCAAGCAGACAGTTCAGAGGAGCAGTGACCATTAAAGTAGCGATAGAAAAGAGATAAAGATGCAACAGTGCGGCGAAGAGACAGAGGTTGAAGGGAGTCAGTAAGAGGAGGAGAGTTAATGAGACGAAAAGCCTTTGACTCCATCCTATTGAGAAGAGCTGTATGAGGGGAGCCTCCCCACACATGAGAGTTGTACTCCACACAGGGGCGGATAAAACCCCTGTATAGAGTCAACAATTGCGCAGGGGTAAAGAAAGAGCGGAGTCGGCTTAGCACACCCAATCTCTTGGAAGCAGATTTTACAAGAGATGTAACATGATCTTTCCAAGATAAGTCGCGAGTAAATGAAACCCCAAGCATGTTCAAGGATGATGTAGGATTAAGCTGAATATTATTAAACATTAGTGGGTATACCTGTGGAAGATTTTGTCGGGTTGAAAGGTGTAAGAACTGAGTCTTAGATGCATTACTTGCCATGCCCATGTGGCAAATTGCACATGGCCACTCTTCCTCTTCTTTGACAGTACCGTCACCAACCCTAGATATCATCACTTTTGTTTGATCAGAATTTACTCCCCTTGTTCTCTGTACCATCTCTCCACTTCCTAAATCATTCCTCTGCCTCCTTTCCATTCACTGCAATCATCAGCATACAACATCTCCCATGGGAGTCTATTTCTAAAGTCATGTGAGAGGGCTTTAAGTGCCATGATAAACAACAAGGGACTCAAAACTGATCCTGGATTCACACCAACATTCATGGAAAATTCGTCACTCAAATATCCATTCACTCTTTACCTGGGTGTGAGCACCACATACATAGCCATAACCACCCTAACCAGCCACTCCTCCATCCCAAGCTTTCTCATTGCCCACTTCACTACCTGTCTAGGGACTTTGTCAGAGGCCTTTTCCAAATCAACGAAAACAAAGTACAGTTCCCTTTTCTTTCCTGTATATTTTTCCTGAAGCTGTCGAACAATGAATATGGCATCAGTGGTCCCCCTGCTTGGCATAAACCCAAACTGCACATCATCAATATTCCCTCTTTCTCTAATCATGCCTACTAGAAACCTCTCCATTATCTTCATTATCTGATCTAAAAGCTTTATACCTCTGTAATTTCCTTTTTCCAGGGTATCACCCTTCCCCTTATACACATTTACAATTACACTCTTTAGCCAGCCATCTGAGACAGCACATAGATAATCATATTTAATCATATTTATCAGGTCAGTGACTAACTTTACTCCTGTATCTCCTGAGGCCTTCAACATTTCAGCAGTCAGCCCAGACACACCTGCTGCCTTCCCCTCCTGCATCCTGCCTGTTGGCACTAAACCTTCCCTGTCCCAGTCAAACATCTCATTTAACAGCCCGCTATAATGCTCTCTCGATGCATCTTTTGTATCCCCACTTCACCACTACCCTTCCTTCATCGTTCTTCACACACTGCTTTCCTATAACATTCCAGTTATCCCTCTTCACCTGATGTGTGACCTTAAATATCACATTCTTCCTTTCCCCACGATCTAGGTTATCAAGTAAAAGTCTTTGTGACTCAGACTTCGCTTTGTATACCTCTCTTCTAGCCCTATGCTTGACAGCCAAGTATTCCTCTTTGTTACCATCCTTCTTCCATTCCCAGAAAAGCCTTCTTTTCTTCTTAACTGCAGCTTCTACACCCTCATCCTACCACCAAGTTACTTTATGTCTTGGGGGGGCTTCATGTCCAACTGCTACTGCATCAGTAACTCTCAGGAGGTTGTTCTTGAGGGCTCTGTACTGTTCGTTAACCCGTGGATTGCGCAATTACCTTCCTGTTTTCCACACCATGGTGCACGAAAAATGATTAATTTTATATATATATATCCATCCATCCATCACCTAATCCTACGTTGCCCCATGAGGGGCGTAGGAGCCCGGGGCTAGGAAAGTTGGTTCTGGCATTTAAGATGAGAGTGACCAGCCTCACTCATCCCTGAGTGGCATTACGGGAGCAGCAAACCCCAACCACCCCTTGGATGTAAACCTTAACTGGCTGAATCCGACTGGAGCACCTTTATTACCCACTAAACCACCAGGAGCCAA
This sequence comes from Coenobita brevimanus, assembly GCF_032717465.1. Lineage (NCBI taxonomy): Eukaryota > Metazoa > Arthropoda > Malacostraca > Decapoda > Coenobitidae > Coenobita > Coenobita brevimanus. Next base: position 25,312,035 of record NC_136992.1, read on the forward strand.
AATTTGGATATATGGTTACCACCCAGCATAGTAATTGGTTTCCTGGTGTACAGGAAACCATTTGGCTTGTCACTCAGTGTAGAGTCACCCACAGGCAGAATTATATATATATATAAAATGAAGATAAACATCCAAGGCATCATCTGGTGAAAAAAAAAAAAAAAAAAAAAAATCTCTGTCTTTGCATAGGGCCATTTGTAAGCTTACGTAGCTAGTGGAGTAGTAAAAAAAAAAAATGGTTTTTGTTTATTATAAACTTGAAGATAAACATCCAGGACATCATCTGGTGAAAAAAAAAAATCTCTCTCTCTCTCTCTCTCTCTCTCTCTCTCTCTCCCTCCCTCCCTCCCTCCCTCCCTCCCTCCCTCCCTCCCTCCCTCTTTCTTTGCATAGTGCCATGCGTAAGTTTACTTAGGGGTGGAGTAGTTAGCGGTAATGCACGGCCAGCACAGCCTAAGCTGTGAATCACAACGCGACGCTACCCAGCCTGAGCTGTGGCTTGCAATCCACGGGTTAACGTCTCTGTCAACGGCTCCCTGTTCAGCCACCACCCTCCTCTTCTCGCTATAGAAAGTATCCCTTACTGCTTTGTTTTCCAGCTTCCATATTTTTCTCGTAGGTACGTAAGTCCTCTTTTTCATCACTCGTTCTTTCAGCACCATGTCACATATCAATATTTTGTGCTCCTGCACACACTCCTAACATCCCTCACTAACCTGTCAGCCCTCCGGAACAGAAAATAATCAATCTGACTGCTGTTTCCCTCAGACTCGTATGTAATCAACCTACTCTTTCTTTTCCCAAAATGTGTGTTGCATACAATCATGCTCATCGCCTCCCTAAACTCGACTGTCCTTTCCTCTTCTGCATTTGTTGTACCATGTGCACATCCTCCATGTACTCCTTCATATCCTTGAGCTGCATCACCAACATGACCATTTAAGTCCCCTCCCTAAACCACTATGTCATCATCCCCCATATCACCTACTACACATATTAAGTCATCCCGAAATCTATCCTTCTCTGCTTCATCCAAGCTTGCCTGTGGAGCATATGCTGATATAATTGCAAACATCATTCCACTGAACAAAAATTTCATTACTAAATATCCTATCTCATACTCTCACAACATTCATAACATATTCCACCCATTTCTCCGCAACCAACATCCCCACACCCTCAAATCCTCCTGTCCCCCCCCTTCCAAAATAACTTGTAGCAATCCTTCCCAAGAATCCTTCTGGTTGATCCACCCCTGTACTGGACTTCCTGCAAACATGTCACATCCACATTCACTGAAGTCTGCCATATTTAACTGGGCCACCAAGGCTTGGGATGATGTGAAACAGATGACGCTTGCCAATGCCTGGTCCAAGCTGCTGCAAAACAAGGAAACCGTCCAAGATTCTGAAGGGTTTGAGCCATTTCAGGCAACATTAAAACGTGGAGGGAAAAAGGCAACAACTGAGGACATATGGAACAGCTGGAAGCTGACGAAGGACGTCCTGGGTATGAACTTATGACTGACGAAGAGGTTGCCAAGTCTGTGCAGCGGAGAGAGGATGATGGTGGTGGTGATGACGATACAGCCAACGTCCTTAGGCTTAGTCTCTCGCAGGCACGTGAAGCTGCTGATATCCTCCTCAGTTTCCTGGATGGAGTAGAAGGTGATGCCGAGTTTTCTCAGTGCTATAACACATTCTGGGAGCTGAGAGATAGTGTCATACAACGGCAGCACAGGGGCACAGGATTTCATCAGACTCGGTAAGTTACGTAACATTGATGCACTTTTATTTTTTATTACATCACGAAGTTTCACAATTTTCTTTATTGTTTCAGCATTCATTAATTACAAGAATGCACATTCCAAAGGCAGCTACTACAGTGAGTCTTTTTTTTTTTAAAGGATTCCTCCATTGATGAGGCATTGCTCCATTCATATTCACCTGAGGTGGACAACCTGGATTCGGAGTGAAGAAATGTGTTTTTTGTTCGCTCATTCTTTTGTTCATTCTTGTGTGTATGTGTAAAAGACAGAGTACTGATACAAACAGTAAAGTATTCCATTAAAAAATCAATATAACAGTAGAGTACTTTATTTGTTTTGTTTTGACTGATTAATCATGATTTTGGATTATTCAGGCACCCCTTCACACCATACAGCCTGGACAATTGGGCTATCTCTGTACGTGACGAAGGAAGTCCTGTAGAGTGGGAGCAAATGTGGAAGGTGAAAAAAAAAACATGTTAAGGAACATATGAGAAGACAAGCTGCGAGGATTGAAGAAGCAAGATATAGCTGTGTATTGATAATGTTGTTGTTGTTGTCCAAGGCTCATCTGGACTTGAAGCCAGTAAACTCCAGGAACTGGCCTTTTCAGCTGGACACTCCCAGAGTTCAGTTGTGGAGGTTGTATTGCAGGCTTGTTTGTTAAAGTGAAGGGCTGCATTACAGTGAGGAGGTTGTGGACACAAGTAGCAAAGTAGTTTAGTGTACTTTATATGGAGATGAAGTATACTGAGTCACTCACTGAAACCTCCTCTACCATTATACATATCTTACTGCTGTCATAAATTTACAGCATTCAGCATTTTCACTTATAGTTTGTGTGTGTGTGTGTGTGTGTGTGTGTCCACTTGTAGAGTATCAGTTATTTCAAAAGATATCTTTTGTTGTTATTATTATTATTATGTGGTAGGTGGGGGTGCTCACTATCCACTCACCGCTGCGTTGCTGCTCTGAGGTGTCTTCTGTTTCTTCTCTTTCTTCCTTCTTTTCATCATTCCTCTTTTGTCTTTCTTTCCTTCATTCTTTCCTCATCCTTCTGCCGTTTTTTTCCCAGAGACCTGTGCCATGGTGGAATGATGACTGCTCTGTAGCAAAAGGAGCTTACAAAGCAACAGCCCGTTGGTATTTTGCCAGTGGTAGCTTCCCCCCTTCCCCACCTTTGTTGCGACTTCACGGAAATCTTGTCTGCACCAGATAGATACAATAGCCTCTGCTCTTGCAAATCAGTTTTGTGCTGTCTCAAAAAAGGTTCCTTCTAAGCCATGTGCTAGCTTTCATAGGAATCAGGGGAGGCAGAATCTTGACTTTTGCTCTCGTGGCGGAGAGCCTTATAATTTAGATTTCAGCCTCCGTGAGGTGCGTGCTGCCCTCTTGGAGTGTGGTGACACAGCTCCTGGGCCTGACGACATTCCATATGCTCTGCTCGGTCGTCTGCCAACTGACTCAATACAGTTTTTATTGGACCTTTTTAACAGAGTTTGGAGTGAGGGCTCTTTTCCCAAGAGTTGGAAATTTGGTATTGTCTTCTCCATTCCCAAGCCTGGTAAGGACCATTCCCATGTCTCCAACTACAGCCTATTAGTTTAACATTGTGCATATGCAAGTTATTTGAAAAGATGGTCAATGTCAGGCTTGTATAGTTTCTGGAGAAGGGTTGCTTTCTCTCTCCTTCGCAGAGTGGCTTCCGTAAATTACAGTATACTTCCGACAACCTCATCAGGCTCAAGGCATAATCTGTGAAGCTTTTGCTCTAGGCAACACTTTGTGGCTGTGTTCATTGACCTTGAGTTTGTGGCTGTGTTCATTGACCTTGAGAAGGCTTATAACACTGCCTGGCGCCATGGCATCCTCCAACAACTTTATGCCTTTGGTTTACGTGGTCGCCTGCCTGTGTTGCTTAGAGACTTCTTGATTGATTGTGTGTTTCAGGTCTGTGTGGGTTCTACCCTCTCTGCGCCACTGTGCCAGGAGGAAGGTGTCCCACAGGGGAGTGTCTTAAGTGTTTCCCTGTTTGCAGTGGCCATTCATGGTATTCTTGACACTTTGCCTGCTGGGATATTCTCATCCCTTTATGTGGATGACTTAGCTATATGGTTTTCTGGCTCTCGCATGTCTGCCATTGAGTAGTGTATGCAACTTGCCTTCGACAAGATTTCTACCTGGGCCACTTCCAAGGGTTTTTGGTTTTCCCCTTCTAAGACTGTGGCTGTGCACTTTTGTAGGATGAGAGGGGCACACCCGGACCCTGATCTCCAGCTTTGTGGCAGAGACAGAATTATTGGGCCTGACGTTTGACTGCTTTTTGACCTGGGTCTCACACTTGGCAAGTCTTAAAGCATCATGTATGAAGGCTCTCAGTCTATTGAGGGTTCTGTCCCATACCTCTTGTGGTGTTGATCGGAGGACACGCTTGCATTTGTTTTAGGTCTTCGTAGCCTCCAAGCTGTCATATGGCTGCAAGGTCTTCTCTGCCACAGAGTCCAGACTAAAAACTCTAGATGCTGTCTATCATGCTGGTCTTCACCTTGCAACTGGGGCTTTTCAGTCATCTCCGATTCCCAGCTTGTTGGTGGAAGCTGGTGTGCCTCCCTTAGATCAGCTGCATCAGTCTGTTGCAGTACGGTGCTGGCTCCAGATTCATCCCCTTTCAGACTCACTTGTCTGTGAGTGTGTGATGCAACAGTGTTGTTTTTTGTATTATGGTAGACGCCCTCGCATGCCTCATCCGTTTGGGTATAGGTTTGGGGATATAATGGAGGAGTTTGATTTGTCAGCAGTACCTCTCAGTCCCGTTCAGATCCCAAGGGTTGCGCCATGGATTTTGCCCAAGGTAACCTTCTGCAGGTTTTTTTGCAGGCCCAAAGGATTCTGTTGCTCCTCAGTCTCTTTTACAGTTATTTTTAGAACATTCAAGTCATGGTGGCTCTGTGCCCATGTATACTGATGGCTCTAAATCCACCTCTGGTGTTGATTTTGGAGTTGTGTTTCCCAATTTTAGCCATGGAGATAATCTTCCTTTGGCTTCCCCAGTTTTTACTGCAGAGTTGTCAGCTATTGTTTTAGCCCTGACGTTGGCGTTTGTTCACCATGGCAATTATTTTACTATTTTTAGCGACTCAAGGGGCACTTTTGGCCGTGGACTCTTTTAATTCCTCCCATCCTATAGTTTTAGCTATTTTGGAGTGGCTGTTCCTCATTCATCATTGGGGGAAGAGAGTGGATTTCTGCTGGGTTCCCGCACATGTTGGAGTCATGGGTAATGATAGGGTAGATGCACTAGCTAAAGCTGCATCTTCTCAACAGTCCCCAACCGACTACCTGCCTCCTGCTTCTGATGTAACGCCTCACTTGCGGTACGCAATTCGTACGTGTTGGCAGAGACACTGGGATGGTGTTGCTCATAGTAAACTAAAAGAAATCTTTCAGAGAGTGGTTGTGCCAAGGGTTCTCCCCTCCTTTCCTCGGCGATTGGAGGTGGCTCTTGTTAGGCTTCACATTGGGCACTCTCAGCTTACACATGGGTTCCTGATGTGTGGTGAGACTCAATTGTACTGTGATGATTGCCTTGTTCCCCTTACTGTTCGTCACTTGCTGGTCGAGTATCTGAGTTTGGGGGACCTACGTCAGAGATTCCTTCATAGACATAAGGGGGCAGATGGTGCCTGCTGTCTCTCCTTGATGCTTGGTGGAGCCCATAGTGATTTTACTGATGTTTTTAGTTTTCTTCAGGAGGTGGGCCTCCTTCCACATTTATAAGTAATTGTTATTTTATAAACTATTCTTTTATTATTTTCAGTGTTTTATACCTACTAACAGATGTTAACTGTTTTGAATATGCACCTTTATGTGCTGTGTCTTTTACCTTGTTGTTCGATGGCATATGACCCTGGCAGTTGCGCCACCAGATTTTAATGCAGTCAATCAATCTTCCTTCTGCCTACAGGTGACTGTACACTCCCCTTCTGTCTTTCTTTCCTTCATTCTTTCCTCTTCCTTCTGCCAATGGGTGACTCTATGCAGAGTGAGAAGCCTAATGGTTTCCTGTACACCAGAAAATCATTTACTGCACTGGGTGGTAACCATATAACCAAATTATGGCACCTGGTGGTTTATTGGGTAATTAAGGCACTCCTGTTGGATTCAGTCTGTGCGGGTTTATATCTGAGGGATGGTTGGGGTTTATTGCTCACGTAATGCCACTCAGGGATGAGTTAGGCTGGTCGCTCTCATCTTAAACGTCAGGACCAACTTGCCTAGCCCTGGGCTCCTATGGTCCTCATGGGGCAACACTGGATTATGTGATGATGATGATTGATATTTATTATTAAGATTAGGGAATGCATTTTGTAGTGAAGGCAGTAATGAATGTTACCAACAAACTTCTCAGCTAAAAAAGTTTTCCCGGAGCTGAAAATAATCCAATAGCAATAGGAGTAATATGAAAAATTACAATAAATTATACCCTGAGAGTAATGATATTAATGTCCAATTATTTTGTGACCATGAATAATGTGCATTCTGACAGGATGCTGAACTGAAGGTAATGGTTAAAAAGATCCTGGAGGGAGCCAACTTGGAGGAAGTGACCATGAAGAGCGTGTGCCGGCAAGTGTATGACAGCTACCCAGACTTTGACCTCACACACAAGAAGACTTTCATTAAGGAAACTGTAAAATCTGTAAGTTTTTATTGATTCATCTTTAGTTATATACTTTTCTATATCTCTTTCCCCAGTACAAAGGGAGATATTTATATCCTGTTCTGTATCTTTCCCTGTACAAAGGGAGAGGAGTATGTGACAATCATAGAGGTATTTGTCATCCTAGAGTAGTGGAAAAGATGAACTTATGGTAGAATAATTGTCCATAGTGAGAGGTTCTTGGTGACACTAGGACAGTGTGGGGATGATACAGAGGATTTATTGCAACGTAAGATATTTTTATGCATGAAAATACAGAGGAGTGTTGTGGGTAGAGGGAGAGGAATATTCAGATTGAAAGACTGAAAGTAGAGAAGCTTAGAAACATGGCAGTGGCAGATGAATATGAACTAAAGATAGAGGAGTTTGGGATCAGTGAATTGGGAGCAAATGGGTCTTGATAGCTTATTTGCAGACATGGAGTGCAGGGTTAGGAATGCAAAGACAGAGATTAGAAAGGTAACAACTGCACTCTTTATCCTAACTTGGCATAAAGTTGCTATCTCTCCATCTTCAGTGGACAGCTGAAATGGTAGATGAACACTGGAATGTGATGCTAGTGACAAAAAGAAAAAAGAAAAGAAGAAGAAATAGTACAATGGAAAGGATTTAGAGCTTTTGCATTGTCTTTATGTGCCACTGAGGTACGTACAGTAAAAGTCCAATTATTCGGCAGCTTATTATTCGGTAGATCCAATATTTCGGCAGTTTTTGAGAATTAGTCCCATTTATAAAAGTCTTTGATTGTTGGGCGGATATTCCAAATCATCTGGCAGTCCAAGAAGTGTTGTCTGTGACTTGTAGGCCTACTGTGTCATTACATGTGTATATGTTCACTAATTTCTATATTTTCTCAGATTAAGGTATTATATAGTACAGTATCATACAGTACAGTATCCCCTCCCCCTCAGATTAGTGAGGGTTACATTCTTGACCCCCTTGCTAAATCTTGAAATTCGCAAATTTTGAATGCCTTCTTGAAAATAACATTTACTGGTACCGTTAATTGCGTAGCCTGTGAACCACTGGTATTGTAATGTATTACCCACAGATAAATATTTCTTGTTAAATCTGTTTCCCCATTGTTTTTAGCTGTACAGCTGTGACAACTCTTGTTTAACTAGACCTAACCTAACCTAGTTTAATGTACCTAAAAATTTAACCAAACCTACCCAGACCTAGAGTTGGGAAATTGGGAAACAAAATCCACCTTTGAGTACATAGAGCAAGTTTCTTCCATTGCGCTGGAAACAAACAACTGTAGGTATTGCTTATGGCTTAACCCCTCAATGGCCATGGGTTCAGAAATTTGCATGCACCCCTGGCCAGCCTGGAACAATTTTTTACAGAGTTATAAAATCAATTTATTTTTCTTAAAGATGTGAAGAGAATCATCTGGCTCACCTAGCAATGATTTTTTTTTTTCCCCATCTTGTGATTTGGCTTGACTGCCGAAATGTTGAAGGCCTCAGGCGATATAGGGGTGAGTTTAGTCACTGACCTGATAAATAGGATTATTTATGAGTGTGTTGTCCCAGATGATTGGCTGAAGAGTGTAATTGTAAATGTGTATAAAGGGAAGGGTGATGCCCTGGAAGGAGGAAATCATAGAGGTATAAAGCTTTTAGATCAGATAATGGAGGTAATGGAGAGAGTTTTAGAAGGTATGATTAGAGAAAGGGTGAATATTGATGAGATGCAGTTTGGGTTTATGCCAGGTAGGGGGACCACTGATGCTATATTCACCGTTCGACAGCTTCAGGAAAAATATATTGGTAGGAGAAGGGATCTTTATTTTGTTTTTGTTGATTTGGAAAAGGCCTTTGACAGAGTCCCTAGAGAGGTGGTGAAGTGGGCAATGAGAAAGCTTGGCTTCGAGGAGTGGCTGGTTAGGGTGGTTATGACCATGTATGTGGGTGCTCACACCCAGGTGAGAGTGAATGGAGATTTGAGTGATGAGTTTTCCGTGAATGTTGGTGTGCATCAGGGGTCAGTCTTGAGTCCCATGTTTATCATGGTACTTGAAGCCCTTTCACATGACTTTAGGAACGGACTCCCATGGGAGTTGTTGTATGCTGATGATTTGGTGTTGATTGCAGAGAACGAAAGGGAGGCGGAGGAAAGGTTTAGGAAGTGGAGAGATGGTATGGGGCAAAAGGGTTTAAGGATAAATGCAGATAAAACAAAAGTGATGATATCTAGGGTTGGTGGCGGTACTGTCAAAGATGAGGGAGAGTGACCATGTGCAGTTTGCCACAAGGGCGTGGGAAGTAATTCCATCTTGTGCAGTGTGTGATAAATGGGTGCATAAGAGATGTAGTGGTATCAGAGGTAGACTGCGAGATAATGCTGATTTTATGTGTATGGCGTGCCGGGGTGAGCAGGTGGTGATTGTCAGACATGAAAGGATTGAACTTGCTGGTGAATCTCTTGAGTGTGTGGAAGAGTTTTGTTATTTGGGAGACATGTTGTGTGCTGGAGGTGGGGCTAGAGCCAGCTCTGTGGCTATCAGTACTCTCTCTCTCTCTCACAGACGCGCAAAAGAATGAGCGCTAAATGTATGTTTAACTTTCAGATGAAAGATCTTTTCAGTTCATGTTCCTGTAGTTTATTTGCTGTGTGTGTGTGTGTGTGTGTGTGTGTGTGTGTGTGTTTTTTTTTTTTTTTTTTTTAAGGAAGAAATCGCTACTTAGTGAAGTCGTTAATTATGAGTTCAGCTATTCTTGGGTTCTACTGTATACAGTAGTCAAGTCTCCTAAGGCGCGGTTAATTGGTTCTGGACCGTGACCGTGCCATAGAAAACTGCATCATACAAATAACTAAACTTATGGGAAAAATGCAATTTGGTTCTGGACATTCGCCCAAAGTCTCCTTTTTACCCCCACTCTTCCCCATTTTTCGCCACTTTACACATGCACACAATCAAGCAATCAGTCAATGCATTTATTACACACAAATTGAACAATAATTAATAAGGGGCACTATGTAACAATAGTCACAAAAAACAGGAGAGTGATCAGGTAACAAGCAGTCTGGCTACACACTGAGCGGGGCTTGAATGGTGGGCGAGGGCTGAGGTTCACTCTCCGGCCGCCAGGGGAATTTGCCCGCGCATTGCAAACCTCGCCGCGCTCGTGCCATGGGTATAATTTATGCTCGTGGTTCATTATTTTGGTTCTGGCACCTTGCCGTGTCACAGAAGACCGTGCCATAAGCGACTTGACTGTACTCTCTCCAAACACATTTGTAATAATATACGTACATTAATGATGACAGTGATCACCAATACATATAAGGTACTGAGTGGGCAAATCCGATTACTTGGCATGGGCTCGGTCCCATAGATGCCGAATAATTGGACTTTTTCTGTACAAGGAGTTAGAAAAGGATGAAAATTTCCGCCGTGTTAAGGTGGAAAAAACAGTGGTACATCTTCTATATGGATGGGCATCGTATGCACAGAATCCCAACGCACAGTAGAAATGGTGGGGGGGGGGGATGGGAGTAGACAGCACCAAAGATGTCTCATGGATGGGAAAAGGATACCATTACACAGTGGAGCTTGGTACAGGGGTCCCTGAATATTGAAACAGCTCTCACTGCCACATTTAATTCATTGAAACCTCCTTAATGTCACTGTCTTAGGTGTCCTTTACTTTTATGCAGTAGAATATGATATTTAAGGTGGCAAATCTGGTGAAGAGGGAGAATCGGGATATTATAAATGAGCAGTATGTGAAGAATGTTGAAGGAACCTGGAAGGGTTCCGGTAGTGGTGAACAGTGGTATTAAAGATGCATGGAGAGAGCATTATAACTGGTTGTTGATTGAGGAGTCTGACTGGGACAGGGAAGGTTTGAAGCCAGCAGATCCAGTGTTTGGCTCTTGGTCTTTGCTTGATCCTGCTAATGTGAGTGAGGCAATAGGCAGGATGCAGGTGAGGAAGGTAGCAGGTGTGTCTGAGTTGACTGCTGGAATATTGAAGGCCTCAGGAGATAAAGGAGTGAGGTTAGTCACTGACCTGATAAATATGATTATATATGAGTGTGTTATCCCAGATGATTGGCTGAAGAGTGTAATTGTAAATGTGTACAAGGGAAAGCGTGATGCCCTGAAAAGACGAAATCATAGAGGTATAAAGCTTTTAGATCAGATAATGAAGATAATGGAGAGAGTTCTAGAAGGTATGATAAGAGAAAGAGGGAATATTGATGAGATGCAGTTTGGATTTATGCCAAGCAGGGGGACCACTGACACCGTATTCATTGTTAAACAGCTTCAGGAAAAATATATAGGAAAGAAAAGGGGGCTGTACTTTGTTTTTGTTGATTTGGAGAAGGCCTTTGACAGAGTCCCTGGAGAGGTGGTGAAGTGGGCAATGAGAAAGCTTGGGATGGAGGAGTGGCTGGTTAGGTTGGTTATGGTTATGTATGTGGTGCTCACACCCAGGCAAGAGTGCATGGAGATTTGAGTGATGAGTTTTCTGTGAATGTTTGTGTGCATCATGGGTCAATTTTGAGTCCCTTGTTGTTTATCATGGTACATAAAGCCCTGTCACATGACTTCAGAAATGGACTTCTGTTGGAGATGTATGCTGATGATTTGGTGTTGATTGCAGAGAATGAAAGGGAGGCAGAGGAAAGATTTAGGAAATGTAGAGATGGTATGGGGCACAAGGGCTTAAGAATAAAAGCAGATAAAAGTGATGATATCTAGGGTTGGTGGCAATATTGTCAAAGAAGAGGGAGAGTGGCCATGTGCAATTTTCCACAAGGACATGGGAAGTAATTCCATCTTGTGCAGTGTTTGTGATGAGTGGGTGCATAAAAGATGTAGTGGTATTAGAGGTAGAAAGTGAGATAATTCTGCTTTTATGTGTGCAGTGTGTTGAGGAAAGCAGGTGGCGATTGTCAAGCGTGAAAGGATTGAACTTGGTGTTGAGTCTCTTGAGTGTGTGGAGGAGTTTTGTTATCTGGGAGACATGTTATGTGCTGGAGGTGGGGCTGGAGCTAGCTCTGTGGCTAGGGTGAGGAGTGGTTGGAAGAATTTTAGGGAGCTCTTGCCTCTTTTGACATTGAGAGGGCTCTCCCTACAATCTAAAGGATTTTTGTATGCAGCATATGTTAGGAGTGTAATGCTGTATGGTAGTGAGACCTGGGCAATGAAGGAAGAGGATATTCGCAGGCTCGGATGTACAGAAATGACAGTGATTAGGTGAATGTGTAGTGCGTCCCTGAGTGCAAGGCCTGGGGGGAATAGGTTTACAATGGAAGAGTTGAAGATGGGACTGGAGTGTATTGGTGTTGTGATGAGGAGAGGTAGATTGAGATGACTGGGCTTGTGGAGAGGTAATTGGGTGCAGAAAGTGAGAAGTGTAAATATTAGGGGTGGGGTTGTGAGGGGTAGACCAAAAAAGACCTGGGACGAGGTAATTAAATGTGATCTCAGGATTACGGGACTGAACAGGGAGACTGCCTGAGATCGAGCATCATGGAGAGCTGCCATTAAGTGACCAAAGCCGACGCATGTAATCATGTTGGAGCCTTCAAAAACAAAATGGAATGAGGCTATACCCTTGGCAATCCTGATCATTTCAGTAGTCTGGTTGGGGTAATATATGATTTTTAGCAGACATTTTTGGTGAGCCCCCTTCCCCCAACTACAACATTAGGATTTTTCATCCAGCCAGTGCATCAAAGCAGAGTTTTACTCTTTTAATATGAAAGGGCACACATTGAAGTATGGATAGATTTAATTCAGGTATTATTCGTTTAAGTTACATGATTTTTATCCACCATTGAAATAACATACATGTACATTTTGTGAAAGAGTTTTGAGCGTGATGAGATCGTATATTTTAAGATAATACAGGAATTCCAGTTTTAGGTCAATATTTACAGTAGTATTGTCAGGCTGAGAACTAAGATTTGTATTTACAGTAGTGTTGTCAGGGTTATTCCTTTGATATTTGGATTTCAAGGAGAACTACATAAAATACTACAATATGTGTTGGAGGGGAGAGTTAAGTAGGGATAGTGAGTGAAAATGAAAAAATACAGATGTCACCTCGTAATCTGTCTTAAATCATTAGTCATCCCATCATACCAGAGAAATGCTTGGATATATTTACAAGAGCCTGACTCAGATGGTGTAAGTCACAGTCACCCATTGAGCATCCAGTGAAGTAAGTTGCAGCTCACAGGTCAATGTCACTGTCTTACCAGTATGTCTGATTTACTCCTGCTCGGTAGGCTGTGCCCTTGGGAAGCATATTTGTAGTCTAGTTAGAGTTATACAAGATCTTTAGTAGGCAGGTTGAGGTCAGGCCAGCCTGTTGGTTTTTACATTCATTTTTTTTAATGGGATTGAAGGTACCTTGAGTGTGCAGAATCTGGTTAACACTTCTGTGCATGGGGGTGGGGGGAGCACAGTACTGTGTCGAGTGATTTCCATTAAACCGGTAGATAGACTCTTGGTGGTCTAGTAGGTTAAGACACTTCAGCTAGATGTGGCCCTTACAGATGTAAAGTCTAGGGATGGTTGGGGTTAATTGCTCACATGATGCTGCCCAGGGGTTGATGACTAGTCACCTTTGCCTGAAATTTTCAGATTGCATTGCCTATGGTATGACAACTCTAAACTGGCGGCTAGGGTGTTGCGCGAACCTCTGTAGTGTTGCCACATTTTCCATACCTGCAATGCTGCCCCCCCCCCCCTCTCTCTCTCTCTCTCTCTCTCTCTCTCTCGCCTGGGGGGGGGGGAGATATGCATCACCCTGGGGAATTTTGTTTCTTTTATGAATGGCTGCTATAAACTTATCCTTTCATTTATTTTATTTTTTTTATTATACCTAATTATATTTAAAAATATTTATTATTGTTTTACAAGCAAGAAGTGGAAGGAGAATATAAGAGAGTATGGAACAGTGGGTGCAAGGATTGTATGGGTGAGGATGAAAGTAGGTATACAAGCATGGGCGATTGTATGTGTGTATGCTCCAACAGAGGATCGAGTGGCAAGAGTGAAAGATGAGTTTTGGGCGAGAGTAGAAGCATGTATGGACAAGTTTGAGAGGAGCGAGAGAGTGCTGTTGATTGGAGACATGAATGGCAAAGTTGGGAATGTACGAGTGGATGGAGTGGTTGGTCAGTGGGGTGTGCCAGCTGAAGTAGATGGGAATGGTAGTGCTTTGGTGGACATCTGTGCTGGTAAGGGGTTGGCAATAGCCAACACCTACTTTCGTCATAAGATGATCCACCGGTATACATGGAGAGTAATGAGGAGGATGGATGGTGAACTTGTTGAACGAAAGGCAATGATAGACTACATGTGTGTGGATGAGCGAATGAGAAGACAAGTGTTGGATGCAAGGGTGTGGAGAGGGTGGGGGAATGGAGTCTCGGACCATCACTTAGTGATGGCCAAGGTAGAGCTGCAAAGAAAGTGGTTGAGGAGACGAAGGGGAAGACTGGAGGAAGCAGCTCCTGTGAGAAGAGTGGAGAAATTGCAAGATAGTGAGAAAATGACAGAGTATAAGAGCATAGTGGAAGAAAGATTGGGAAGGTATGAGCTAGAGCAGATGGAAGGGTTGGAAGACGTATGTATGATATTCACGGAAGAGATAAGCGCAGCGTGTGAGGCGGTTTGTGGAGTGAGGAGGAGATGCAAGGGTGTGCAAGGGACAGCATGGTGGAATGATGAGGTGAAACGAGCTGTGGAACAAAAGAAGAAGGCATATGGTTAATGGTTGGCGAGTAGAGGTAGGGGAGAAGAGAGAGGTATATGTGAGCAGGAGAAGGGAGGTTAAGAGACTGGTGAAGGAGAGTAAGAAGAAAGTGGATGAAGAGTTTGGGAGGAATCTGAGTGTGAAATGGAGGGAGAGTAAGAAATTGTTTTGGAAGGAGGTAAAGAAAGTAAGGCAGTGTGAAAGGGGAAATAGTAGGGGAGTGAAAGGTAGGAATAATAGATTGTTGGTGGAGAAGAGAGAGAAATTGAGGAGATGGAAGGAGCACTTTGAGGATTTGTTGAATGTACAGAGTGAGAGCAGTGTGAGTATAAGTGGTTGGGGAATGGCTGGGAGAAGAAGAGATGAGAGGAGGGAGGAAGAGATCAGTAGGTCGGAAGTAGTGGAAGCAATGAAGAAGATTAAGCTGGGAAAGGCCCCAGGAATTGATGGAGTGTGTGGTGAAATGCTTAGGTATGGGGGTGAGATTGTTGTGGAGTGGATATGGAAGTTGTGTAGATTGGCTTGGGAAGAGGGAAGGGTTCCAGAGGACTGGAAATCAGGTATAATTGTTCCTCTGTACAAAGGAAAAGGGGAGAGAGAAGTATGTGGTAACCATAGGGGTATTTGCCTTCTTAGTGTGACTGGTAAAATATATGGTAGAATACTCATTGATAGGGTTAGGCATATGACAGAGGAGCTAGTTGGAGAAGAACAAGGGGGATTTAGGAAGGGAAAAGGGTGTGTAGATCAGATATTTGTTCTAAGATGTTTAGTGGAGAAGTATCTAGAGAAGGGAAGGAAAGTGTATGCTGCCTTCATGGACTTGGAGAAAGCTTATGACAGAATAGATAGGCAAGGTATGTGGAAGGTATTAAGAATATATGGAGTGGAGGGGAAATTGTTGAGTGCTGTGAAGAGTATGTACGAGGGAGCTAGGGCTACGGTGCGAGTGGATGGTGAGCTGAGTGAGTTCTTTGATCTCAATGTGGGACTGAAACAGGGGTGTGTGATGTCTCCATGGCTTTTTAATATATATATGGATGGGGTTGTAAAGGAGGTGCAAGGTAGGGCAGTGGATGTGGGGGTGGCCCTAATGAATGAGGGTGAGATTTGGAAGCTTCCGGTGTTGCTGTTTGCTGATGATACAGTATTGTTGAGTGAAGATGAATGGGAGTTGCAAGGTTTGGTGAATGAATTTGGGACAGTGTGTAGGAGGAGGAAGCTGAAAGTTAATGTAAACAAAAGTAAAGTTATGGTGTTTGAGAGGAATGAAGTCACAGAGTGTGCAGTGAGGTTGGATGGTGAGGATATGGAGAAAGTGAGTGCATTCAAGTACTTGGGTAGTGTGATGAGTAAGGATGGAACTTTGGGGGATGAAGTACGTGAAAGGGTACAGCAGGGAAGAAAGGTTGTTGGTACACTGAAAGCAGTGATGAGAAATAG
Organism: Coenobita brevimanus; assembly: GCF_032717465.1. Taxonomy (NCBI): domain Eukaryota; kingdom Metazoa; phylum Arthropoda; class Malacostraca; order Decapoda; family Coenobitidae; genus Coenobita; species Coenobita brevimanus. The sequence goes on from NC_136992.1 coordinate 25,327,692, forward strand.
GGAGGTGAGTATGGAAGTTAAGAAGTCACTGCATGATGGTATTGTGATCCCTACCCTGACGTATGGAAGTGAGGCGTGGACCTTGCAAGAGAGGAATAAGTCAAGAGTGAGAGCAGTGGAAATGAGTTACTTGAGAGGAGCATGTGGAGTGACGTGGAGGGACAGGTTGACAAATGAAGAAGTGAAGGAACGTTGTGGGGTAGATGTGGATGTGGTTGAAAAGATTAGGAGAAATACACTGAGGTGGTTTGGACATGTGGAGAGAATGGAGAATGAAAGACTGACTAAGAGGGTGTATGTAGGTGAGGTGGAGGGAGGGAGAGGGAGGGGTAGACCGAGGATGAGGTGGAGGGATGGAGTTGAGAGGTATATGAGGGTGGGGGGGGGTGAGTTGGGGGGAGGGGAGTCAAATGGTGGGTGACAGAGTGACTTGGAGGCATTTTGTCTGCGGCCACCCTTTGCGGGATTAGGGCGTCGGGCTATAGATAGATAGATAGATATAGTTTTACATATGGCGCCAGATGACTTCTGAGTCAAGGTCACAAAGGAAAGTGACACAAGAAGCTCTGGCCGGGTTAGATTGGGTCTGTGTGAGTGTTCCCACTCTGAGGGTTTAATGTATTATATATTTTTTTTTACTTAGAAATTGGCTTATTTTTACTTATATTCCTGCACATTATATTATAATCATAATTGTGACATTATTACCAACCCCAGAAATACGGTACAAGCCAATAAAAGTGACTACTTTTTTTATTTTTTTTTTTTTTTTTTTTTTTTTCTTTTTTTTTTCTTTTTTTTTTTAGCAACACTAAAGTATTTATGCCTCGTTTCTGTATTGACGTATAAATATTTTATGCATAGTAAGTTTACTGTTCTTTCATATATTATAATACACACATTAACATTGTATTCATATGTGTTTATCTTATTTGTGACGTCTCTTACATATATAACAGCCGTTTCACATCGCGGGTTTTGGAAACAGAGCAACACTGTACAGAGGTTTGTGCCACACCCTAGCTGCCAGTTTAGAGTTGTCATGCCATAATGTAGGTTCCTTACACTCTCGATGGGGCAGGATTAGATAATGGATGGGTGGATGGAAAGCCTGCAGTACAGGCACTTAATAATTGTGTATGTATTAGAAACGCTCACTAATATGATCTTTTCTTCCATTACAGATAATATCGTGATGGGCCAATGCGTCACCCTAAAAATAGTACAAATTGTTCATATTGCGTGTATTTTTTTTAATTATTACGGTACCATAGTTTTACATTGGATTAATGATTGAAGTGTACTAACGCAATCATCTCAAGATTTTAGAATGTTTTACTGTTCTGGTAATCTCCTCTTTCCCCTCCTTTCTTATGTCTCTTCATTCTTTCCATATCTTGTTATAAATTTTTGTATACTGTCCATGCTATTATGCTCTTTCCACTGCTGTTTGTGGTGTTCCTTCCCTCTAACTTGGAACATATTCAGCCACCACCCCTACCCTTTTCATTCTTGTTTTTTGTCTCTTCATATCACCCACTTGCTTCTTGTTAACCTTTCGATATGGTGACATCTTTTTTATATTTTATTCTTGTTACCTCCAGACAGTTCTATTCAACTTTAAAGTGATCTCTCATACTGTATGGGTTAATGAAGGCTGCATGTAACCCATCCAGTTCTAAAAGTATTTTCAGAGCTGAACAGAATTGTTAGAAGGTAATGAGTAAAGGAAAATTACGTCACCATATTCAAGGGTTTAAAGTTCCCCCAGCACACTCAGTAGATCATGGCACTAGCTTGCTTGGCCCCTTGTTTATATATTACCTAACCTAAGCCATATGGTTTTCATAGAGAGAGGGGGCCCCTGCTCTTTACTCATACACTCTGCACCAACCAGCATGCCTGTGTAGCCAGCCGCACTTTGGCAACCACCATCAGAAACTCATAGAAAGTCAGGCAGTTATTTGCTGCATGACACAGGTCACAATTTTATCAATTGGAAGAAAATTACCAGTGCCAATCAGAGACAACTATTAGATATGAATCTATGGACAAGTTGGCTGGCACAGGGTGTAGTAGTATCCTCTTTGTTTAGATGGTGGTAGACACCAACTTTGCATTTTGTACCATCAATTTCTGTAGTTTGTTGACTTCCCTGGCAACTGTGGTGAAGGGAGGTGTCACATGAAATATTTTTGTGTGACACCAGAATGGTGCATACAACAAAGAATAAGTAGGAAGGCTACTCTAATGCTTAAGGGTGAATGGGACATACGGAAGACAGGACACAGTGCTGGCAGGAGATTGTCGGGGAACGTTTATTCATGATGGTACACCTATCTTATTTGAAAGTGTTCTCTTCTTTGCTTTTTTGCTTCAGTTTAAATCCAAGAGTGAATCTGAGAGTAAATGAGCAAGCCCACTCACTCCCAGTTGGTTACAGAAGCATCAGCTGTGTGTTAAGCTATCATTTCTTATGTTTATAGTAATCGGCTCATGTTTCAAATGTTAATTAACCCCTTCAGAGTGATAATAACACATTTTAATGTATCCTTGCTCTTACCTGATGATTTCATTCATCCTAGAGGAAACATCTCGTCATGACGGAGTTTTTGAAAGTTGTACGTAACCCCTCAAGATCAGTAATTTAACCTAATATGAATAAAATCATCTGGAGATGGTAAGAGTAAATATAAGGTATGTCACTGGACTGAATGGGTTAAGACTTTCAGATACACGTGTACACAAAAACCGGTGTTTATTACTTACACTGCTGCTAGAATTTCAGTTTTCTTCCTTTACTGTATGGAGAAGTCACTGAGCACTCTGGTTTACATCAGACTTAACAACTGCCTCTCCTTACATTTGATTGGAAAGTATTGTACTGTAGACCCACGTTATATGTTACTTCCTATTGTGCTAATTTTTTTTCCAGTTAAGTCAAGGGTAAATTACGACTGATTTACTGCTTCATGTGGTGACACTGATATAAGTAGGTGACTCCACTGTCTGGTTATGCAAACATCAATCAGTAACTTACCTATCCCCTGAAAGGAGGATAGTAGACAGCAGGAGAAGGGCAACTTCATCCAGTAGTCAAACTGGGATCACGTTCAGATGAGCTTGGGGTTGTGTCTACAGTAATCCCCCATTTATCCATCCTAATTCAGCTAAGGGCATGTCAGATAATGCTGTACTACCCCCAACCCCTCTACAGGGGATATAGCCAATATAAAACCCTTATGCTGGTCTCCCTGTCAATGCCGATTTTCAGGTGGCCAGCTTTATATATTTAAAATATAGTTCATACACTCACTCATGTGTAATGTTAATTTTACGTTAATGGTTAAAAATGAGTTTCCTTTATACACATTCTACCATGGACTTGTCATATCTGCATTGAATGCTTCTAAAGTTACAATTGCTAAGAATATTAGTACAGTATTTATTAAAAGTGAAAGTGAGGTACATACAGTAGACGGAAATCAGTACCAGCCAAAAATGGGTGACTAGCATTGTAAGGTACGTAACAGAAAGGTGACAGGTTGTTGCCAAGTGCTTGCATATTTACTTAAACATTTAACATTTTCCACAAGAGCTACAGGCACTAGAAATATTTTGTTATAGAGTATTTATTAAAAGCAAGAGTGAGATGATGTGTAGCTGGACATAAGTAGAACCAAAAGTAGGTGACTAGCTATGTAAGTTATATAACACAAAGGAGACAGGCTGGTGCCAGCTGTGTGCATACTTATGTACAGTAAACATATTATTTTCCACAGAAGGAACTACATGCATGCACACAGCACAAAGGCGAGCAATGTAAGCCCCCATAAAAGTTCATGAAACAAAGGCCACAGTCTGCGCAATAGAATTAAAGCTCACTAACACACACGCACACTGTGTTGAGTAATGCAACGTCGGATAAACGAGGGCTTACTGTACCACTTTTACCCTTTTTTACAATGCAGGTTGTATGAAAAAAGCGGAGATATTTTAGAACACACCTGTGTAACAAGGACATACTTTTAATTTTTGTGATGTGTGGACATGGTCAGTAGACAGTGTGATAACCTATGCATTTTACTGGTGGCATTATACTGAGGGAAAGTGGTTGTGAATTCAGATGTCTCATGCAAAACAAAATATGCAGTCTGATGATGTCTTTTTCACTTTAATCAGTTCACCAACAGATTATTTTTTCAGCTTCACCTGTGGCATGTGACTTACCATATGTGATTCAGCTCAAGAGGTGTGCAGGATTTTTAACAGTATACCATGAAGGTTCTCATAGGAATGGTGACATCTCAAAAAAAAAAAAAATGATTATAAATTTGAATGCATGGCCAACACTGGCAAAAGGAAGAGAAGGAAAGATTAAATATCGAAAGTAGCACATCATACTCAAGTAATGGCTTATTTAACTAACTGGCAACTCACTGAGGCTCTGACAGGAGCATGTCACACTTGTATAGTTGCCAGTTTCCCATCATTTTAGACAATTTTGACCACATTGTCTGTGGTGAATTGAGCAAAAATATTTGGTTAGGCATGTAATAGCATTTCCAGGACAGTAAGCTACATTTGAAACAAGTAAGACATCTGCAGGCGATCTTGGACATCACTGCTTCCAAAACAGTAATAAAATGAACGTGGTGATTACTCCTCTAAACATAATCAATTTGGATTTATTATGTTTAGAAGAGTAGTCACCACATTCATTTTATTACTGTTTTGACATTTGAAATAATTTTGCAGTGGTCGCTAAATTGGTGATATTGCTGCACCACAGAGCCTGTTCTGCACCCCCACCCCCCACCCCAGTCCACGTGTTAGGGGAGATCCCTTATAGGGGTTGTTAAAACCTGTGCAAACAATTCTAACCTCTTCACTACCACACATTTGTCTTCAGCTTAAGAGGGATCCCTTGTACTGAAGGAGTTGATTGAGGCCTATATTTAACCACTCCTGTTAAAAAGTCTTAAGGTGAATAAAATAATCTTGGGTGAGCAAGATTTAAATGCATAAAAATGTCATCAGACTGAAGGGATGAATGGCTGTATCCTCATCAGCTAAGGAGGCTGCCACCTCTTCCTGAAATAGTTTATTTCAACATACAACATGTCAGTGTTGCTTGAAGTGTTATGTCCATAATGAAAAAACATGAATAACATATTGTACAAAGGAGTATTGAGATGTATTATGTAAAATTATCATGAATAGCTTAAGATAGAGTATTGAAGTGCATTGTGCAAGTTAAGCATGAAGGACGAGGTGCATAGAAAGGTAAACACAAGAATAGTCGTTAAGACTGCGTTGCAGCTCTTTAAATTTATAATTAGTCATTCCGGTTGCAGTTCAGAGTGTCCCATCATGCAGTACTTGGGAAAATTTAAAAAAAAAAATGAAAGGAAGTGTCTGCATCAGTTGGAATAAATGTTTATACATTGTACATTTTGGTATATAAATATTGACTGCTGAAGCAGAAGCTCAGTTAGAAGTTAACCACCATACTTACATTTACAGGGTGTGGATATGTAAGATGCTGTACATATCCAAAGTGGAACCTTTTGTGTTGTGCTATAATTATTAATATATTTTGTTATTCTGCATTTTGTCTCTTGTACATTTACAGTGGTAAAATCCCATGGGATTTTATTGCCTGTTGTATGTGCTTGAAGGAGTGCTTGGAGGTCTAGTGGTTAGACCATCCCAGTTGGAGTGATGGCCATCTGTAAGTTTGATCCCCAAGTGATGACTTGAGGCATTGTAGTCATGGAATGCTGCCAAGGGAAGTAGGCTGATCATTTACCTGTAAATGTACTGGACTACAGGAACCAAGTCTCAAGTCCCATCGTACATCTCAGAGTGGGTAAATGGGATTGCCCGTTCCCATTACAGTTTTGTAGAGTACATGGTAATGAATCACGAACTAGACCTTCAGCAACCTTTATGCTTTAACCTCTTCATCCTTATAATGTATTGTCATACACATCAGGCCTCCACAAGATGATGTTCTCGTATGTTAACAAAGTACCATTAATAGTGATGAGCTACAGAAAGGCTGTATGTAACCCTCTCAGTTTGAAAAGTCACTCTAAAGCTGAGTAAAATTGTCTGGAGGTAGGAGGAGACTAAAGAAAGATGTTAGCATATTAAAGGGGTTGTACTGTTTTTGTGGAATTGTGGTCTGTTTGTTTAGTATGGCCATATGTGTATGATGCAGTACCATATATGCAAGCCTGATTATAGTAAAAAAGAAGACATTTAATGTGAAAGAACAGTTTTAGATAATCCTGCTAGTTTTTGTGCTTATGATTATCTTGGATATATTGTCAAAGAATTTTTAAAATCTGGTACAGTCAGTTCATGACCACTTTTTTTTACAACCAAGTGTCAACATAACTCAAGACTAGTCCTCAGGAGCGCAAAAAAATGCATCTATTGCTACCACTCTTGGGTTAATGCATGTCTAGGATTAGTTGTACAGTATATCAGTATTCAGTTTTGTTTACAAAATACAGTACTCTACATACATTATGTTGTATTATCAGTTTGCAGGACTCCTTTTTTGAATTCCCAAGAATGAAGACATATTCATAATCATATGCTATTTGTCGTATAAATGAATTTTTTCCATGCTCGGCTATCTTTTTGGGGGGAGAATGTGGCAGCAAAGTTGAAAATGAAACTGGGTGAGAAATTTTGACTTGGTACCACAGTTTGGCTGATGTTGTGACAGTACCAAGGCAAGTACTGTATAAATAAAGATTATGCAGTTTAAGATTACAACTGTCGAAGTTTGCAAGCAATACAAGATCCCTCCCCCCCCCCCCAACAAGTTCATACAGTACTGTATTACCCAATTTTCCATTAACCATTAGTATAGGCACTCACCATGTAACATTATGACGTGAAAGCCAAATGCAGTTTGTACATAGTGCACACAAATATCATGGACTTATAAGCAGATTTATAATTAATGATGGGTGGCTTGAATTGAAAATTCAAGCGAGCTATATGATATGCAGTTACAAGTGTAAAATTGTGAGCTTGGATACCAGAAGTATTCAGTAATGATTAATCAGGTCATGGAATGCAGGTGACTGATTATATTCCTTTTTTTATTATACGTATACTGTAACACTATCTTTCATTTGGTAAGTTAATGAAGACTTTACTTAAATTTGATCTTGGATGGGAACTGAGTTCATGATCCAGTCAAAGGACTTTTTTATCTGTACAGCTTTTCATTTGTTCATATGTGAAGGAAGACTCAGCTTTTTATTGCTTCCATCCTGTGTCCGTCATTAGTTATTGTAAGTAAAGTTCGTGTACTTCATACTGAATAGAATTAATTAGTAAGTAACATTTTCATTGTGCCCTCCTACCCATCATGAAGAAAATGAGGTGGATTAGGATGATAAATATATTGTGTTCCCCCAGAAGAGCTTATTCTTTTGTTTTATGCTGAATCCTTCATACCATAAGTTGAAAATGAATAGTGTAAGGATTGGTTATGTCTGCATTAATTTAAAGGTCTGCTTTAGATTGTTATTGATTTATAGTGCATTAAAATTGTCCCTGTTTAAGCTTTTCAGTTTTATGGTGCATTTTCTATTCATTCTTGCTTCCTTTAGACAGTTTTGCTCAGTGTAGAAGGGACTTTTTAAACCAGATGGATTTGATTTGACGTTAATTAATCCTCCAGTTCTAGAGGTTGAATCCTCCAATCCCAGGTTGAATTACTGTCAAGAAGTAGCAAGACAAAATATATGTCATTTGATTGAAGGAGTTATAATGACTGAAATATGCCCACACTGTATGCCTGGGCTGTTTATACTTGGCTTAGGTACTGGTACAGTCGGGGTCAAAGACTCACTCAATTTCCACATCCTGTAGTACACACTAAGGCATGTCTGTCACTTTCCTCCTTGATGCTTCATATCAGAGAATCATCTATGGACAGAGGAACATAGCAAGTATTTCTCAGCTGGGGACTTTCAGTGGAGGGAAGTGGAAAGTTAGAGAAGTGAAATATTAGATAAAGACTTGTCTCAAACTCTTACCTGTAACCAATGTCCAGTCTCTATGACTTAATGAGGGTTTTGTGTGGAGTTCATTATACAGTAAATCATGCTGCTTGTCAGGTGTATTCTAGAATATCACAACTTTTTCTGCACAACTCGTTCTACATCATTCTCATCATCATCCATACCTCGTCCTCCTACCTTTATCTATCTACAGTATGACACCTCAGTCCCGTGAGGAGTGGCCACAAACAAATTGCCTCCATTTTGCTATGTCCAGCTCCATTTCAGTGCCCTGCTCCCAGCTCACACCCCCCTATCTCTTATATACCTCCACTCCATCCCTCCGTCTCATCCTTGGCCCTCCCCTCCTACTCCCCCCATCCACGTCACTCACATATATTCTCCTCGTTAATCTCTCGTTCTCCATCCTCTCCACATGGCCAAACCACCTCAGTGTATTTCTCCTAACGCTTTCTATCACATCCACATCCACACTACAACACTCCTTTACTTCCTCATTTGTCAGTCTCTCTCTCCATATAACTCCACATGCTCCTTTCAAATAACTCATTTTCCCTGCTCTCACCCTTGACTTGTGTCCTTCTAACATGGTCCAAGTTTTACTTCCATGCTTTCAAAGACCCAGCAACCTTTCTTCCATGTTGTACCTTTTCAAGCACTTTGCCCTCTAAACTTCCATCCTTGCTCATCACACTACCCAGATACTTAAACACACTCACATTTTCCATTTCCTCATCTTCTAACCTCACTGCATTCAGTGGCTTCGTTTCTCTCGAAGACCATAACTTTACTCCTCCCTTCATTCACCTTTAGATTCTGTTTCTTACACACTCTTTCAAACTTATTCTCCAAGCCTTCAGTTCCCCTTCATTATCACCCAACAATACAGTAAGTAATAAAATGAATAAGGAAAAGGAGAAGCTAACCAAAGTTTACCAGTCAGTTTTAACTGATACTGTATATTTAATTATTTAACCAGTACTGTATATTTTATACTGGTTAATCATCTTTGTTGATAGCAGTAGAACTTTAACAGGCAACCTTTTTAATGCTGTGGATGAATTTTAAAGGGGGGAGGGGGCAGCATCTAAAAAGAGACTTGCTGTAAGTCATCTTTTAAAATGTATTTCTTATAGCTATTAGTTCTTCAGGGGGGAGGGGGGGGGGAAATCATTGATTCTTGTGAAACTGAATTGTCAGGTCAACCAATTTACAGCACAGACTGTGTGGAAAAAGTTGGGTTACTTTGGAACACATCCCCAGTTTATAATGAGGATAGCCTTTATTGGAAAGTTCATGATATCCTTTCACATGATTATTTCCTCCCTTTCCCATGTTTAAGCTATAGTGGGGAGGCTACTTAACCATAATCACAGTTCTCTCTCTCACCCACCAACCATTACTAGAACCCACGGTGGGATCAGGGCATGTCTGGTCTCTCTGCCTTGCTTGTGGATGTAATCTGTAATGTGACATGTAGCCCAACCACTGTTAATGATCACAACTGTTCTATATATACCATCAAATTTTTAAAAATGTTCCTTTGAGTCACCTCTGTCATGCAAGGAATTTATAATTGATGCAACATTCTGTTCACCTAATCCCTCAGTAAAGTTGATTAAGTATAGTACTTTGCATCTTCATGTATGGAAAAGCTGACATTATTATTTATTGTTTACTGATTGTAGGTGTTTTGTTGTAGGAAGATAATTATTGGGAAATTAGTTCTTTTAGTGAAAGAAATGGACTTCAGAATTCCACTCATGAGAATATACAATTCCACCTTTTTACATTACTCCAAATGGGCTGTAATATAAATAGAATGGTCACTTACAGTGCTTGGTGTGCTGTACTGTGCACTTTATATTTATTTCAAAGCATAGTAAGATCCCTATACATCGGCAGTTTTAACTGGTAAGCGGCGAAATAATGGAAATCAGACTAAGAGTGTTTTAAGGTGGAACAGTGTAATGGACCAAAGATTCCTCACCCCCCACCCCTTCACCCCAACTGAGAATCTAAGTCTGTTCCTTTAATCACAGCCATTCTCCTGTGTGCAACAGCTGGTACCACACCCTCATGTGCCATGTTCATCATTATCGTATCCCTGATGCTTTGATTCCTCCTGGAAACCTCCCAGTGGGATGGCCATAACAGCACTACCTCCGTGCCATATTGTCATCATTTACCTCTCCCTCTCTGACATTGCTTCTCATATTTCACTCTCAGCTTCATACTGGTCCACTGTCTGCTTATAAAGCACATACAGTTATTTACCTCTTCCAGCATTACCTTCAGTCTTGTGTCCAGAATCTTTCTATGACACTATGTACCTGTATATGTTTTCTTCAGATATGTTAATATCACATCACAGTATTCCACTCCTTTTGTTTGGTAATTCTACTTCTTACTCCTGTCACCGATTCTTCCATTCCAGAGCAGTTCACAGTACAGTACTGGGAAATTTCTCTCTCTCTCTCTCTCTCTCTCTCTCTCTCTCTCTCTCTCTCTCTCTCTCTCTCTTTCTCTCTTTTCTCTCTCTCTTTCTCTCTTTTCTCTCTCTCTCTTTTCTCTCTCTCTCTCTCTCTCTCTCTCTCTCTCTCTCTCTCTCTCTCTCTCTCTCTCTCTCATATACACACATACACTGTTTAGCTGTTCTGAAACAGGTTTTGCTCCCATACGAGTGTTGGCAGTGAAACGCTGCCATATCACTGTCACATTACCCTTAAACTATGGCACCTTTGATTTTATCAGTGTCCCTCATGCACAGTTATGAGTTGGTATTATTTTCAAAAGTTAATATGAAGACAAAGGTTGATAATGTTAAAATATGAAAGGAAAAAGCTTTGTACTCACCATGGTTTAACTGTATTAGCAACATGAAAGTAGGACCTTTTGATGAAGTGGTGTGAGTTAGGAGGGTCCACATCAAAATTCATCCTGGCTTTTAAGAGTAATGGTGTGGTGTCACTCGTTTGTTACTCTTGGAAGAATTTCAGAGTTTAAGAGTGAAGCACTAATGCCAAACTGTCTTTATTGATTATCAGTTTAAGCAGTCCTTGATGTAAGTAAAGGTTGTGTTTATCCTATGACTTTTTCTGTACAGGGTGTGCTTTGTAATATGAATTTACAGGATGTGTTCACAACTTCATTTCTATACACTTGGTACTATAAAGTGGGGGAACTGGCACATCAGCTTTATAGGTAGCAGTGAAACTTGAATACAGTGTCTCAGCGATTATTGTAAGCTTACCACCAAAAAGATATTAAAAAGAAACTTGCAACAGGGACTTTCTTTTTGTTCAATAGATACGTAATTCTGTACTTGTGTGATGGTATTAGCTGGGATTTTTTATGGATCCTGGTGGTTGAAAAGCCCATTTGTAGCGACGGTGTACTGTAGAATCTATCCCCAAGAGGTGACTGGAGACTTTCTGATCATGCAGTGCCAACAAGAGAAATGGCTGATTATACATCCTTAAATGTACTAAACTACAGTAGCCTAATGTTGGAGGCTCCTGCACCTTGAAGGGGGTAAAATGGGATTATCTGTTAACATTTTGCTGATTTTATAACATGTCAATGTGTTATGGCAGAGCCATGATAAACTTTAACCTCTTCATCAGCTGCTGGCAGATTATGTTCAGTTTAGGGAAAACCTCTAGTTGTGAGGGTATTAATGATGGTTATAACTAACTTTTCATGTTTGAAAAGTGTATTGTAAGGTTGATAATCTGGAGGCAGGAAGCATAAACTAAAATGTTCATCACTGGATTTAAGGGGTTAACCATATCTGAATCCCGTAACTGTTCCCTGTCCTGCGTGGAATCAGTCTTGTGAAGTAGCCAGTGGTGTAGTGACTCGAACATCTAACCTGAAACTTTAAAAAATCTGAGTTTGATCTTTGGACTTGTCAGACTCTTGGACAGAGTTTCCCCAGTGTCTGTTCATCACCACCACCTTTTGACTCTTGCTTCCTCCTGGGAACCTCTAGACATGGGATGGTTCTGACAGAAATGCCTCCATACTATCCTGTCCTCACACACCATTCGCACTCTCAGACCATCTTCTTCCCTTTCTTTCTTCAATGTACAGGTAGTTCTGCCCTCATTTTCTGTACCACATAAGGTCTGTCTCTACCAACACTGCCCTCTGTATCACTTTTACACACTATCTTTGGCATCCTGTTCATCCACCAGTAAAATAATCAAGTCTGGATGTAAGTTTAATTACTTTATGCCATTTTCAAGGGGAAGCTTGTGATGGTAATAATTATTGGCCCTAGTGACCCTCACACATTTGATAAAAATTATATCTAAACCTCTTTCAGTCTTGGGATCTTGATTTCAACAGTCTGCTCCCTTCTCCACTTGACCACCACCAAAAAAATAAGTGTGCTTTTGGGTTACGCTAACAAAGAATACTTGTTACAATTTTGCACTTCACCCCTTGAATCAGTCTGTTTTTTCATTGTGGTCAAGCCACCTCCAGACACTTATATTCAACTTAAGAAAGTTCATTTGCAGTAAAGAGGTTGCCAGAGGCTACTTTTAACTCTTCATTTGGTCAGTCTTCTAAACTGAATAAAAGCCTTTGGTTGTACTGCAATAAGAAGATAAAGAATCTCATTGCAGTGAAGAGGTTAGCACTAGGTATATCAGATGTTATGTTGCTGAAGTGCTTGATTGAATGGTACTTAGTGAGTTCTTGTTATGTGGTACCTTTTTTATGTTATTTTTCTTGTTATACACATGCACACACACACACACACACACACACACACACACACACACACACACACACACATATATATATATATATATATATATATATATATATACACACACACACAGACATACATACATAAATACATTCATTAATCGTCTAATCCCATGTTGCCCCATTAGGAACATAGAAGCCCAGGGCAAGGCAAGTTGGTCCTGACATTTAAGATGAGAGTGACCAGCCTCACACATCCCAGTGTTGCATTAAGTTAGCAATAAACCCCAACCACCCCTTGGATATAAACATCCACAGGCTTGATCCAATTAGAGCGCATTAATTACCCACCAAACTGCCAGGCACCATAATCTGGTTATATGGTTACCACCGATCGTAGTAAATGGTTTCCTTGTGTACAGGAAACTATTTGGCTTGTCACTGAGTGTAGAGTTACCTGTAGACAGAAGGAAGAGGAAAGAAAGAAGGAAAGAAAAACAGAAGAGGAAGGATGGAAAGAAGGAAGGAAGCTCCAATGTTACCTAAAAATCTGGTTTGCCAGTTTGCCCAGCTTTATAGTACGAGTACCATTTGTAAGGAGAAGTTGTAATTTTTTTTTACTCTATGTGACACACAACGAGGGTTTTCTGTGATGGGTTAGAATGATATGACTGGATGTAAAAAGTATGTACAGTTCAGTGCTTATGATCTTCACTCTGACATGGTGTTGGAGAGGGATGCTTTCTTATGGTGGCACCGATATAGCCATGCAGCTTCACTGGTTGGTTGTACAGATGTCCAGTTACTAGTATTTCCCTATCCCCAAAAGGATGGTGGATTGCAGGAGTGCAGTTTAAGCCTGTAGTCAACTGTGTTCACATTTTGGGTGAACCTGGGGCTACAGCTACTGCTACTACTACTACCTGGATGACATAATTTTTCTTTCTTGCTAACTTCAGATAATCTCATAGTTTGGGAGAGTACTGTCAGCTGAATCTCATAGTTTGGGAGAGTACTGTCAGCTGTATGAATTAGTTGCTAGCTGTCATCAAACCCTTCAACATTAGAAGTCTCCATGATTTAAAATTGTCTGGTGGCTGTTTTCAGTAAATTGAAGAATATCTAAGAGTTACACTGTAAATCATTCAGTCTGATATGTTTCCTGTTGTACTCTTACTCCAACAGTTTTATTCAGCTGTAGGAATGATCCATAAAAAAAAGGGGGGGGTCTATTAAGGCTGTTTTTAACCACTGTTTAGTGAAATGCCTCCCCAAAGGTAAAGAAAATTTTCAGGAAGGAAGAAATATATGACTGGATTGAAGAGGTTTAACAACTTCACTGTACTGTACTTTGGATATAATAATGTAACCTGTATTGCTTCATACGACCACCAGTGAGAAGATAAAGGGAGTATATATATATGATTATAGAGAGAGAGAAGAAAAATTGTCAGTTGAAATTCCATTGCTACCCATAAATCTAACTTGCCAGTTTACCCTAATTTTATGGTGCTGGAGAGGGATGCCTTCATATAGTGGCATCAATATAAGTGGGTGGTGGAGATGCCTGGTTGTACAAACGTCCCTCAGCTCCCTTCCCATCTTCCCAAGAAGAGGACAGTGGTCTGCAGGTGAGGGCAACGTAAGCATGCAGTCCACTGGGGTCACATTCACATGATCCTGGGGTTGCAACTGTTACTACTACCCTAATTTATGGTATAATTGATATGATCCTGGGGTTGCAACTATTACTACTGCCCTAATTTATGGTATAATTGATATGAAAAAGCTGTATTTTTTAAAAATACACTACCCATTATATTGTGAATTAATTGTATTGTAATTCAGCACAGAGAACTTCACACATCTCACCAGAATAAGACAAGTTGAAAACACCCTACGGTTTGAGGCTGTTATCCTGTATTTTTATGGGCTGTGTTCTTCCTCCATACATACTTAAGTCATACGCTGTAACCTTGACTAAAAAACTATTTGCATTGCTGGCTTTGATAAACTTTTTGATGATTCATTGAAGTGGGCCAGTGTTCATTTGGTACTGGTTGTAATTCCAAATACTTGATCTATGTAACCGTGTTTCATACAGTATCACACCATGAGGATTCAAGATAGCTTTTTGATCAAGGGTACATCATATAGTGTCCAAGGGCTGTATTTTTGGCAGTTGTGGAGACTTCCTAGCACCTTACCCATACCAGGTTATTCTGTGTACAGTATATTGTATTAGCCCTTTCAGTCCAACAGTCTGTTCTTATTTTTTCTTAGTATATTCAGATGATTAAATGTACATTACAACAGACTTTTTGAACTGGAGGGGTTAAATATTTCCTTCATTAACTTCTCTACTGAGGGACCATCCTAAACTGAATAAAATCATCTGTTAGCAGTGGGGGAGGGGAATGTCCTCAGGTTGCAGGGGTTTTCTTATACAGGCAGTCCTCTTTAAGTGTCAGGGTTGTGTACTGGAGTATCGCAGTTTTCAGTATAATGGTAATGTTCTGTAGTTTGTGAGAAACTTGCATAGATTTACAGATAGCCGTGGAACTTTGACTTTCTCTGTAATTTCCAGTGGACTAATAACAAATAATATATGTTGAAAGATGATGTAGGGACTTACAATGAAGACTTAATGAATATTTATGTAATCTGTATGGGTATTAAAAACTCACTCACACCACTGTGAGGTATATGCATGAAGGTGATGTGAGTTGGAGCAAGGGCAGCTTGATGGTTGTTGGGAGAGGGTAGTGATATGAAGGCAGTTTCTGTGTGGCCACCCCTTCCAGGATTAAGGCATCTGGGTATAGATAGGCAGATTGATAAAATAACATCCATCCATCCATCATCCAATCCTACATTGCCCCATGAGGAGCATAGGAGCCTGGGGCTAGGCAGTTGGTCCCGACATTTAAGAACAAAATAACATACAAGAGAAATAAGGTTAGTGTAAGAGGTGCTAGAAACTTCCTAAATTGACGAGAATACAGGCCCAAGTGTTCTGTATATGGTCTGTCTGAGAACCGAATTAAAGTTGTGTGAGAGACGGGCAGACTGTGTTTAGCTTCAGTAGATGACAGTTTGTATGATTTAGTCTGGTACCAATATTTCTATCCAGTGTATTCGAGGCAGATTTCAATTGTACTGTGTAAACCAGTGAAAATCGGCTTAATTTTTAAGTACATTACTGTAATTAGTTTTTCTTAACCAACTGGCTCTTTGTACATTATACATCTTCTGTTTGTCATCTGAGTGTCATATGCAAACGACTGTGTAGGATACTGCATTGTAGCCAAGAAATGCAACAGTGTACCCGGTGTTGTAAAGTCAGTCCTCGTTAAAGTTGTGTCATTATTAAGTTGAGGATGAATAACACTTTTTTGTTATTCAGAGTTACTCTTTGTTCATTATAAAGTGGCTTTGAATGCAGAAATTATAATTTTTTTCCATAAGCTCTTCAGTCAAGAACCAAAACATCTGACTGAGTTTTTCCAATCCAGGGATGCCCTTTTTATATTATTCATGCCATCTCTAGACAGTTTAATTCTTCCTATGCAAGATTTTTTGAACAGGGAAGAGTAGATAGGAGCTTCACAAACTCCTTCAGTACCAGAGATCTTCCCTGAGATGAATAAGATTTCTTGGGAGTAGCAAGAAAATGGTGAAAAAAATGGCATTGGTTTGAAAGGGTCGAAGTTGTTTAATTTAGTTCTGTTCTGTCATTTTACTAGTACACATGATAGACTTTAGGTGAGGACTGACTACACTATATTGTATAGCATCTACAGTGTCATTATTTCTGCTAACTCACTTAATCCCTCCCTTGTATAAATCCCAGATATAGAAGTAAATCCTAAGGATGGGCATTACTGTACAGAATGATGTGTTGGCATGTGGGTTTCAGGTAGCAGTAATATGTAGTAGTAGTGTACAGCTGCTCCTTCATTAATCAGTATCAGATTGCTGATGAATTACTGTATTTTCTTCACATAAAATTGCACTTCATTTGCTGTAAGGCTGTTTCACGATCAGAAATATTTTTTTAATGCTTGTAACTATGAACTAAACTTCTCTAAAAGTTGTTTCCGACATAGTCATGTTTTACCTGTACACATCCTGCTGCCATATTCTCATGAGATGGGAGGATTACTAGCACCTTATTCTTAACTGTTTATTTTGCATATTGCACCTCATTACAGTGTTCTCTTATTTGTTATTTACAGTGTATCATTTTAATATTGACATAGTTGGCAGTGATAACAAACAGGAGAATAGAAATGTACCCAATTAAGAGACAAACTAGTGGGAAAAATGTGCTAGGGAGCCTCTAACCAGCGAGAATATGGGCGTTAGACTCAAGTGGGGAGCTGCCATACTATAGCAGCATTTTACTGCGGGTGGCCCACATCGACAGGCATGTTACCTGATTGTCCATGGTCTTTTGTACTGGATTCAATGGTCTAAATGTAAGAAGCTTGAAATATGGTAGCTTTTAGGTACTATGCTGGTTTTATTTCACCTCTCACTGACAGATAGGCATGTGAGGGAGAACCAGTTGAATGGTGAATGAATGAGTGTGAGTCAGTTAAATGGTGAATGAATGAATGTGAGTGTCAGCTGAATGGTGAAAGAATGTGAGCGTCTGTTGAATGGTGAGTATATATATATATATATATATATATATATATATACAGTGGAGTCTTTTATCCGAAATTCTTTTAACCGTAATATGCCATTAACCTAAGTTTTACTAAAACGTTCTCATTCCGATTAACAACAGAAATCTGAAATCTACCCGAAAATTCAAACACGGCAGGCTTGTTTCGCGCCACTAGCGTTAGTTTACGGCAGTTTACCTCCCATCCAAAGTTACAAAAGTACAGTTACATACGTAGTTACTACAGTGATTTTTTATGTGTCCGACTCAAGGCATAGGCTTCGCAGCCTGCTTCCAAGGCCCAGGAGTCCTACATACCATACATCTCTACATGTCTTCATGTTTTGGTGATGGCTGAGTGGCTTTTGGGATGCTGGTGGTGGTGGTGGGCTAGACGTCGCCAGAAATGGGTGAGTACTTAGTACAATACTGTTCCCTTGTATCCTATTTACAGTATTATTACAATATCTTTTATCCGAAAAAATCGAGTAAACGAAACTTTGAAAGTCCCATGATTTTCGGATGACCACATTATATATATATATATATATATATATATATATATATATATATATATATATATTTATATATATATATATATATATATATATATATATATATATATATATATATATGATTTTATTCAGCTTAGGGAGGCCTCGATTGGAAGGGGATAGTTATAGACAAATCATTCAGTATTCTAATTGAACAAAATGATGGAATAAATTAATCCTTTGGCAGTCTGATTAAAAAGAAAAATACATCTTCAGAAAGAAAAAGAGAAACGGAGTGGCCAGACAGATGGGTCACATATCCTCTCATTATTCAGGCCATCATTATGCTTGGCGTCACACACGTTAGGGATGTCAAAACCTACCTTGTAAAGAGGGTTATGTGCATTTTCTTATACGAGCGTACTTCATTCGTCCAAGTCAGTCTTTTATCGGTATATTCGGTTTCTTAACTTCAATACCTCACATTCTATATAATGATTTACCATTGCTTTTATTAACTTTGTCCCGATACACCAAACTCACTCACAACCTGTTTCTCTCTCTCTCTCTCTCTCTCTAATGCTCGAAAGAAGCCACGGCTGAAAACCTACAAAGCTTCCCACTTCCAAAGAAGCAAACGAATAGAAAGCCAAGTTATTATTCTGTAATTCAAGATGCCTGGATAGCTTTTCTTTGAGACTAGAGGTTACAGGCAGTGAGAAAGTTCTGAGTTCATTAGTTTCAGATTGTTTAAAAGACGAGTAATGGGTAACTTGCATTGAAAGGGTTGGACAGAAAAGGGGTGACGATGTGTAGCTAGATAGGTGCTGCGTGGCCACTGTAATAGGGAAGGAATGCAATCAGAGAACCAGAATTGCTGGGACAGAAGAGAAAGGTTCGAAGACCAAAGCACGGGCAGCTACTCATGTAACTCCTCATCAGTAGCATCATCTATGATATGGTATACTTCTTCCATTGACCCACTTTCACGACGCCGTACCTGTGCTCCCGGCCTACCCAGCGTACACAACTTTTAGCCGATGATCCGGCTTTGTGCAGGATTTTGGCACTAGGTTCCTATTGTTCGTATAACTCCGGGACATAATTAAGACTTCTGGGAGGGAGAAGGTAGAGAGAGTGGATGGGTCATGGCTGAGGCGAGGGTTGTTACTATAGAACAGGGAGCAGGGGGGATAAAGGGGATATGAGAGGAGGGAACAGGCTGGCAGGGGTGAAGGTACTGTATACTGAGGTGAGGAGGGGTGTGGGGCAGGTGGAGTAGATGCAGGAGCAAAAGGACTGATCAAGTTAAGGGACAGCCATACAGGTATGGCACTGCCGACAAGGTCTACAGAGGAGGGGAGCCCACAAGATGGAGATGAGATAGTATTTGGCTAGCGAGTGGACAAAGGCTCAATTCATATACCTGAGATCTGTCCCAAAATGTGGACGGAGAGAGCACGTATCCACGTATACCTCTGGTGGCAGGGATATGTTAATTGTGATGTGTGTCGCTCAGCTGCCTCCTTAACCTACAATCACATGGCAATCACCCGAGTGTGCATTAGAGGTCATTAACCGTATTCAGGAGTCCCCATGAGCACACACAATCTTCTGTGTCCTGACACAGGTGCGCTACAGACGCTGCGAGTGGCGTGATTGCATGGCAGGGAGAAATGTGGCCCAACATGCAGGAGCGTCCTTGTCCCGCCTTAGTCACCGTCTCAGCGTTAACCTTTTTCGAGCTGAGCACCCTTTGTAGTAAGGTCTCACAGTCCAACACCCCCTTACATCTGGTTACTGGGACTACAGTTGGTACACTACTAGAAGGATACAATAAAGTAAAGTGAAGTACTGTTTCACAATTTATTTTATAAATTATCCAAAAATAAAACATCAAGGACGAAAATACTAAGGAAAACCAGTTAGAAAAAAAATAATGCAGCATTTTCCGGCATCACTTAAAATTTATTTCTGTACCCAGTGGGGATGCAAACACCTCAGATTAAGAAACGCTGCTCTGATTAAATGCCACGGCGAGTGGCCACAAGATCAACAATGCTCAATTCAGGTTTATGAAGGCGTGTGCAAAAAATGAACTTGATCATTGCAATGGTAATTCACGTACTCTGACATCCCTTCACGTCAGTTGGATCGATTATAGCCATGCTTATGACAATGTGAAAAAAAAATAATCCCAGGTAGATTTTTTGTTGTTTACATGCTGCTTTAGATCTTGCAGGTATGGATGAATAAGATGAAAGAAGGTAATTTTGGGTGGATGACGTATGTAGGCTAAACCACTGAGTCCGAGGACGTATATCCTATATTAATCTTGTTGCGTTCGGTCTCCTTTATTCAGTTAAGGAGAAAATTATGGACTTAAGGAGTTAGGTACAGTTTCTTCATCCCCTTCAAGATGACAGCCCTCTCCCAAATTGAATGTAATTGTCTGGAGGAAGCAAGAATAAACCGATACTTATCCCAGCCTAATTAACCACCTGAGAATGACCTATAGGAGCCTGGGAATGCTAAGGCCCATTCTCTACTTGTATGTGTTAGTGGAAGGCTGTTGCGTTTGTACTAAACTGATGTGCAAAGGAAAAGGTAAAAAAATCATCTTTGCTTTATCTTGAGGTTTTCTTGTGTATGTTGTACTGAAGATTAACAACTACAACTGCAAGAACAAGAAAACGAAGAAGAGAGGATTAGGATAAGAAGTTTTACACCTCAAGCTATTACACACTTACTCTACTGTACATGACGAGAGCACATTGTAACACTTGTGAGACACGGTGAGTCACACACACACACACACACACACACACACACACACACACATACTCGTACACATACCCTTAATTATTCCGCTACACTCCGATGAATCATGGTGTGTGTGTGTGTGTGTGTGTGTCTACATAACCTCACTTGAACACTGCTCTTCACCCATGACTCAGTCCTGAACGATATGTGTACGTGTTATATTATCGTGTTGTTTAGCCATCTCGTGTGTGTGTGTGTGTGTGTGTGTGTGTGTGTGTGTGTGTCCGACTCTGGGCATAGGCTATACAACCTGTTCCCAAGACCCATCATATACCATCCTCTCCACGCCTCTAACCACCCACCACCACCACCACCACCACCACAGACGAAAAACACGAAGAAAACATACTTTTGTTATAAATGAAGAGATTATAACATGTAGTGGAGAGCGTGGAATTATTTATATGTGGGATGTACGCTGCAAGACTGGAATGAGTGAAACTGTAAACATGGAATGGGAGGAGGTGATCGTGCATGTATAGCCTATATAGAAAAATAAAGTTGACTGAAGTGTGTGTAGTGAAGGTGACTGGGGATTAGTAAAAGAAACGAGGTGAACGATGTGTGGGTAAAAATTATAAGTTTGGTGAGTGTTTTAGGAAAAGTATATGGATGAATAATTATAGAAAGGGGAAAGGAAACATCTGAAAGTGTGAATGTTGAGCAGGGTGGTTTGAGGAGTGGAAGAGGACGTGTGGATCAAGTATTTACAGAAGCATGTGTGGAGAAAAGCATGTGGCAAAGGGTGTGTGGATCAAATATTTGCAGCAGCATGTGAAAAGGATTGTAAAAGAGCTGTGGTCTTTATGGATCTGGAAAAAGCATATGACCAGGCGAGTGAGAAGGGTGTGTGTAGTGTTTGTGTGTGTGTTGTGTTTATGCGTGTGTAGTGTTTTATGTGTGTTTAGTGGTGATGCTGCGAAGAGTATGGTACCCGTAGTGGAGAGGGTGTAAGTGGCGATGGATGTCTACGTGTGTGATCAATAGGCTACTAATGCTGGAGTGAGATGTGTGTGTGTGTGTGTGTGTGTGTGTGTGTGTGTGTGTGTGTAATTTAAAGTCATAACCTAAGTTGTAAAAGGGACTGATGACGAATGGTGAAAGATAGAGCGTTTTAGAATAATGTTGTATACAGATGATGCAGTAAGGGCAGCCAATTGTAACTCCCTGTAGACGGATTCAACACGAACTCCAATGTGCAGGATGATTTGAAACTTAACGAAGAGAGGAGTGAAGTCAGCGGTGTTAAAAAGGAAGGTGACGCAGTGGGATGTGCTGGTGGTGGAGAGAAACTGGAATTAGTGGAGGAATTTAAGTAGTTGTGTGTAATTAGAGGAAATATAGGGAAATGTGGATAGTGGTAACATGAGGAGTAAAATCAATGGTTGCTATTTAGATCTTAATAATAATAATAATAATAATAATAATAATAGTATGAAGGGTGAAAGAGGACTGCATATGGGTGTGTTAGTGTTGTGTTATGTGTTATTGTTCTGTGTACGTAAGGCTTTGTTATGGTATGACTACATGAATTAAATTTAAGAACGAAATGGAGGAAAATAAGAACAAAAACATGAAAAACTTATAAAGCTATCAATTACATTCACAGAGAGAGGGGGGGGGTTGTCGTACTGTTCCAGTCTTCCTGATGGAGTAGACTCATCAACCGCAGGCAAGCAACCGCCCCTGCAGGGCTGTCCCATGCGGTGATTCGATGGTCCCACGCGGCTGACAGCGCCTTGCATCAGGGAGGCGCGAGGATTTGTGTGCAAGTTTGGTTCCTGGGTGGACGCCGCATATACGTCTCCACCCAGTGAACAGGGATGCCATAGCAGGCTCCACGTCATCCCCTTATTTGGCTATATGGTTACCACCCAGCGTTGTAAATGGTTTCCCGAGCTACAAGGAACCATTTGGCTTGGTACTCAGTGCAGAGGCAGCTGAAGTGGAAAGAAGAGTACAAGTAGTGTGGCAGGGAGGATGGGAGGAAGAGGAGAGGACAGACACAGGAAAATAATGACAGACATAAAGGAAGGATTAGGCAGCGCTACATGATGGCCGCCCCCTCCTACCATCAAGAGAGAGACAGAGAGATGCAAGGCCGATGTTACACGTCGCTGTATTTATTGATTTGTTTGTTTACCTATACGGTCCATTGCTCTCTCTCTCTCTCTCTCTCTCTCTCTCTCTCTCTCTCTCTCTCTCTCTCTCTCTCTCTCTCTCTCTCTCTCTTCTTTAATACTGTATATAAGTTAATACAGGTAGGCAGAGAACAAACGAATAGTGTGTGTGTGTGTGTGTGTGTGTGTGTGTGTGTGTGTGTGTGTTGAGGGTGGGGTTGGATGGGTGGGTAGGTGGGTGCGTGTGTGTGGGTGTGCTGGGGGTGGGTGAGTGGGTGAGTGTGTGTGGATGTGTTGGGGGTGGGGGGGTGGGTAGGTGGGTGCTTGTGCTAGGTCATTGTGGTCGTGGGTGGGTGGGGGGGGGGCTTCAAGGATTTCAACGCGAAGGAGAACTAATCCTACGCCGCACCTCCTTCTCTCTCTCTCTCTCTCTCTCTCTCTCTCCACACACACAAACACACCCTTCCTCAACCCTCTCTCCATGATTCCCACTCACGATTTCTCTCCTCACCACTCCCTCTCAGTCTCTCTCCCTCCCTCTCTCCCTCCCACCCACGTCGCTTCCTCCTTCTCTCCCTTTCTTACTCCCTCCCTCCTTCCTTCCCTCTCTCCCTTTCACACCGTCTCTCTCTCTCTCTCTCTCTCTCTCTCTCTCTCTCTCTCTCTCTCTCTCTCTCTCTCTCTCTCTCTCTCTCTCTCTCTCTCTCTCTCTCTCTCTCTCTGTTATTGTTTGGGATAGTTCAATGACCCCGATAGTAAAACACATACATCACTCAGTCGTCCCTTTTCCTCTTTATCACAACACCATTCCAACATCTATTATTTATTTTTATCTTTATCTATCAAACGCTTCACGCAAAGTAATAATAATGGCTGATATTCTTCCTATGGGTTTAATTATCGGGGTTATATTGCTACAGGTGAGGCGACAGGTAGGCAAGATGGAGGAAGCTGTGACGTCATGATCGAGTTGCTAACGAAGTTCATGATTAACTTTATTATTCAAAATTTCGACCTTTACCACCTTTTGAAATCACAGTCATATAGATCCTGAAAAATAACTGTTCTTTTGTTCATATATTTAGACGTTATCATTGAAACTGACGGTGATTTTGGAAATACGTCAGATGGAACTACTCGGCAGCATTTGAATTCCTGACCACCTGTAGCAAAGAGGGAGAAAGAGAGCAGTGAGCTTCCAGAGGTGGGGGGGAGAGGACGTCCGGTTTTTATCTCCAACAGTGACCAGTACCGCAGCAGAAAATGTGACTCGGTGGTTGTCTATTGAATGAGGTAGTGTGAAGTGATTACAAGTGTCGCTAGAAGTTGTGGGAAAAGTGTCAAGTGGTGGAGAAAAGTCGAATTTAGGAAGATTTTGGAACCCTTTGTAGATATCAACACTTAAATCTCGCACTTTCAAACCAACGAGGCGAAGAGTGAGAATTGGGTGACTTAAAATCGCCAAAATCGTCCTTCATCATAAGTGTACGCTATAAATCTTAATTATTCGCGATTTTGTGTGATTTCTCGAGACTTTACGCTATTTTCAGGTCTGGTGTGATTCGCGGATTTGGCGCTCACTTCCGGATGGGTTTCGTGGAAGTGCTACCCCTTCAGTTCGATGACGCGCTTGATGTATTTAGCTTTTTCTACTGCCAGACGATTTTTTCATTTTTGGAGGGATTTTTTGGAACGGGGGGGTTAAATAGAGCCTCCAAAAATCCCTTCACTACGAGAGGTCTCCCTT
Organism: Coenobita brevimanus; assembly: GCF_032717465.1. Taxonomy (NCBI): domain Eukaryota; kingdom Metazoa; phylum Arthropoda; class Malacostraca; order Decapoda; family Coenobitidae; genus Coenobita; species Coenobita brevimanus. The sequence goes on from NC_136992.1 coordinate 25,352,321, forward strand.
AGGCTGAATAAAATCGTCTGGGGTGAGGAAGAAAATAGAAAATGAGTCGTCGGAGTGAAGTGCTTAACACTTTCACTGCCAGGACGGTTTAGTCATTCGTTCTTGCTGCCTCCAGACGATTTTATGCAGCTGAGTGAAGGCCGTGAGAGAGAGAGAGAGAGAGAGAGAGAGACGGGGGGGATGGGAGGTAACCTGACCACGCATTCCAGACAATTCCAAGAACCATTTCAGTAACACAGGTTCCGGGGGCGACGTAAACAATGTATTTCCACTAACCATTTTAAACCTCGGAACCTTGACGTTACTCACAGGCACACCATTCCACGCATTTGTCCTTCATAATTACCTCTTAGAATCAGTAACAAAATGGGACCTTGCTCAGACCTTCATGTAGTTTTAATATTATAGGTTTTATTTATACAAGATCCTAATTGATTCACAGGATTAACGTATGTCCATAACAACTGACTCTTATCACCGTTGGTTTTTCCTTCATTTTTTTTTACTAATAATAGCTTGGCCTTGAAGTGTTTGGCAGCTTCATGAGTTAAGACAAATGTATATACAAGCCGTTTGGTACTCAAGCTTAGGAAAGTTTATATATACAAGCTTTATGTATAATGCTGGGAAATACAGTGTTTGTCTCATCCTCAGAACCACTCACCCCCGGAACCTGTTACTGAAATGGTTCTTGGAATTGAAGTCTGGATTGTGTGGTCAGGTTACCCCCCTATACCCTTACCCTCCCCCACCTCTCTCTCTCTCTCTCTCTCTCTCTCTCTCTCTCTCTCTCTCTCTCTCTCTAATTTATGGCAACCCACCACAGCCTTGTTTACTAAACTAACTTAATGTTCTGTAACAAACTAACCTATCCGAACCTTGCCTAGCCCAACCTAATTTGACCTCACCTAACCCGTCGTACTCTAAACCAGTGATCTCAAAGTATGGGCACATATCAGCGAGTGGGTAAATTTGGCATCGTGCTGCGGGTAATGGAGGGCTGGGTAATCATGTGTTCATATTTATCTTTAATACGAAATATGAAATTTCATAAATTTTGTATTTCAAAGTCAGACTTAAAAATGTATACCTGTCCATACAGTTCCTCTATCGTTTTCGTTTTCTTTTATAAAAGCTCCAACATGCTTGCATGAATCGGCCTTGGTCACCTAATTGCGATTCTCCACGCTGCTCGATCTCTGGCAAAATCCCTATTCAGTCTCTTATCCCTGATATCACACACTCTGTGACCTCGTCCCAGATCTTTTTCGGTCTGCCTCTCACAACCGTATCCCCAACGTTCACACCTCTCACCTTCTACACCCAACTGTCATCCCCCATCCTCTCCACATATCCAAACCATCTCAAGCTTCCCCTCCTCAGCACAACACCGATACACTCCAGTCCCATCCTTCCTCTCAACTCTTCCATTGTAAACCTAGCCTCCCCAGGCCTCACATTCAAGGGCACACTGCACATCTATCTAATTATTGTCGTTTCTGTAAGTCTGAGCCTACGAATATCCTCTTCCTTTACTGCCCAGGTCTCACTACCATACAGCATTACACTCCTAGCCCATGCCGCAGACAAAGAAATTAATACGAATGAACAGCATTTTCGTTTTCTTGGCGCTTGTCATTTTAGTGTAATAACCCAACAGTTACTGGTATTTACCGTACTGTGTTTGTAGAGTCACAAATATGTTATTGTTTTCAAAAGCTTTTGGAAAACACAGAATGATGAGTTTAAAAGTATATATTATCGCATACATTTTCTTTCTTTTGACAATAAAATGTATTTATTACGGAAGTTAAAATAATCGTTAATGTAAACCACAAAAATGTTTTCTATGTGTAAAATAAGAATGACAATAAAAATAAGAGAAATAAGATATGCGTTCAGTAAGTTATCTTTGGCAAACTTCATCTGCTTTCACCTGCGTCTCAAAAGTTTATCTTGACTGAGAAAGCTATGAATCAATCCTTCACGGCTCCCAGACCATTACTCCTACAACACCAATTTTCACAGGGTATACTATCCCAGCCCCTCCACCCACCCCACAATCCCAGCACACCCCAACCTTTGCTTTGTTTCCCTCACCCATTTCTTTACAAATTAACCTTTTCATACTGAGAATATATACCTGCGTCATAAGATCCCAGGCAAATAAACCATTAGCCATTTCCCACTGCACACATTTTCACAGGGTATACTCTCATGTCCCCGCCCCACGCCCACCAACATTCCTGGCATCCAGCTCACTCCTTGCCTCACGTCGCCTATATCCTAAACTCTCTTGGTCGGTTTCATGATGCGACGCGGGTCAGTCGGTCAACGAACTTACTTTTTTACCACCGTACATTATTTACGGTCCATTGTTGACTGTGTATCGTGAAAAATATATTGTTAATGAAGCCTTGAATAATTGTCTGGTATTAGCTGGGACGATACTAGAGTTGTTTCTGGGATGAGAGGGTTAAGGAGAGAGAGAGAGAGAGAGAGAGAGAGAGAGAGAGAGAGTATAACTATTCCCTAACCCCCCCCTTCTTCCGGTCACCTTGGCTGGGCGTGTCGAGAGAACACACACACACACACACACACACACACACACACACACACACACACACACAGCCCCATTACCCTCGCGTGGTCGAAAAGCATAAAACCCAAACCTTCATCTTTCCTGTGGTATTTCTAAACGCCTGTACCTTAGCGATTTATTTTGCACATTACATCTTAACGCCCACCCTTTGCAGATATACTAGAACTGTTCCAGGCATGAGAGGGTTAATTTCACTATACTCCTCTCACTCTAACTTGGCCCAGATTTTCGTCCTTGCTTATTTAACGTAGCTGAGTGGCAGTATGAGACAATACTGTGGCTCTACATCCCTTCCGTGGCACTTCTTCGTGATTAGCACGGTATTCTCGTCTTAATTTGTGGCTACAACTTGTCCTAAAATTGCCAAAGAATAACACTAGGATACGATGCTAGTCACGAAGAAGTGCTGTGGGAAGGATGTAATAGCCGTAGTATTGTCTTTTTCTGCCACTGAGTTACGTGTAGTAAGCAACCACGGGAGGATAAGCTGGGCCAAGTTAAGGTGAACAGAGTATAGCAAGGGGAGGAACTGACTGATGCCTTTTATCCTTTTATTGGTGTTTTGCTTGATATTCCCAGACGATTTTCTTCAGCTGAGGATAGACACTTTACTGCTACCTTTACATATAGCAATCCTCCCTATATTGACTTATTGTAGGTATACCCGACGATTTTATTCAGCTGAGGATAGACACTACTGGAGAGGATAGATAAAGACGATTAATACCTTTACAAATAGCAATCTTCCCTATACAGACTCATTTTAGGTATATCCAGACGATTTTCTTCAGCTGAGGAGAGTCTGAGAACTGGAGGGGTTAAATATAAACGTCACTATTATCCTTTCACCTTAACTTGGCCCAGATTTTCGTCCTTTTGCAGCTCACTTCACGCAGCTCAGGGGCCGTAAGGGAATGCTAGGGCTCGACACCCTTTCCATAGCACTTCTTCGTGACTAGGACTAGGGACAAGGGCGAAACTAATTTGGTCCAAGAGTCTGACCGGCACGAAAATTGATCTCGCGCTCTTTTGTTCGTTGGTTGGATGCGCTGACCAACTGCCCCCGGAAGGAAAATTTGAAAGTGGAGTCAGGCGGTGGGCGGGGAGGAGCGCTTAGTCATTATCCCCCCCCCTCCCCGTCTCTCTCTCTCTCTCTCTCTCTCTCTCTCTCTCTCTCTCTCTCTCTCCGTGTTCAGCAAATGCAAATCCCACACTTCACCCTAATCTTCGTAAACTGATTTTTATTTTCAAACTTTCTACAGGTAACCAAAGCAATAACAACCAAAAAAAGAAAAAGAAAACAACAATACTACCTCCATGAAGAAAACGGACTGAAAAGACACGAACAATAACATTAATTAGATATGGAGATCAGACAAACAGTGAATGAAGGGCAGAAGGAAAAATAACACAAAGAAGGAAGTTTGAAAAAATGGCGGGAAAGTGTGCGTATGGAAGCAGTGGTGCCAATTCAATCAAGATGGCCGCCCCAGGGTTGCCACTTCTCTCGATGTACAAGTGTTTAGTTTTTTTAGTATTTTTGGCCCCGTGTGTGGTTCTGGGGCAGGACAGATGCTCACCCGCTGTAATCAATTGTGCCACAGACTGCAAGGAAGGCGGTGGAGGGAATTACCAACCCCAGCGATGCCACGAGTGTAGATGTGAAGGTAAGAAAGTGGATATTGTGTTGGTAACTCTGATTCTTTCTTGGGGTGAGATTGTAAATACTCCATGAATAGCAGAATATTATATGGTCATTATTGTGTTGGTAATCTGATTAACTTTTGCTGGGAATTAGAATATTGTATATAGCGCAACTATGATCTACACCAGCTGAGAATGGGTATATTAAGCAGAAATCGCTACGTTTTAAAGTTTAAATTTTTGTCGATGTATTATATAATATGTACATTATGTATATAGTGTTCATTGCATCATATTGATATTCTGTAGAATTTAAAATTGCAATCCCTTAAATACTGATGTTAGAAGTAATTACTAACTACTACTACTAAGGCTAAATACTACTACTACTACTACTACTACTACTACTACTACTACTACTGTTGGTGGTGCTGCAACTGAAGGTAGGTAAGAATAAAACTAAATACTATTCTTCGGGAGGAATGGTTATACAATAACGAGTTTCTGCGTCTTTGGAACGATGAAGTAGAATGAGTTAATTAATGTGTTTAGAGCATGAGAATGTAAGTGATTTGAGTGAGAGGATGCTGATGTTAAAGTGAAGCAGCTTTGTGGAAGTTTTGATAATACTGTACACTGAATAAATCAATGGAGTCGTAGGGGAAACTGAATATAGGCCGTCGAACAAAAACTTTATTTCACACACACACACACACACACACACACACACACACACACACACACACACACACACACACACACACACACACACACACACACACAAGAAAAAAAAAATGCTAACCAGACACATTAAACTCCTCGTCAGCCAACTTCCTCATAGATTCGAACCTTTTCCTGACGGTCGCTTCTCACTGGCTGCGGTAAATTTCTTCCTGTTGACAAAATGGTGATGTGTGTAACGCAGTATGTTCATATTTATTTGTAAATTTCACACTGATCTTCCACGAGTCTAGATTGGTTGCTGGGGAGGGTTACTGATTAGCTAGGTGGCGAGAAATTAAAATGATAGTAGTAATAGTAGTAGTAGTAATAATAGTAATAATAATAATGATAATAATGATAATAAAGAAGCGCAATAAATCGTCTAAGGGCAGAACATTTGACCATAATGTATGACCAGACTTTAGGCGAATTATTCCGGATGTCTAATTAGCTACTGCATCCTTGCCTGACCCTCAGCCATTCACAATATTTGGTGAACAAGGATTAAGAGTTCGAATTGACCTTGCTTTTTCACCTTGACCTTTGATCTCTTGCCCTCAAAATTGAATCACGTCATCCTTAGCTGACCCTCAACTCTTCCACATAGAGTAGTAGTAGTAGTAGTAGCAATAATAGTTGTAGTAATAGTAGAAGTAATAGTTATCGGCTGCAACATTTGACTTTTAACTAGTTGTTCTTAAAATCTAATATCTTCATTCTCTCCTTACCCTCAACTTCTGCACCAAGTTTGGCTTATATCGGATCAGAACCTAAAAATTACCATGCATTATGACTGACTTGTGACCTGTTCTAAAAAAATAAAAAAATAAAAAGGTTAGCCTCTTGGAAGACATTAAACTCTCCTACCAAGATTGGTTTAATATTAAAACTGAGTTATATTGTTCACACACACACACACACACACACACACACACACACACACACACACACACACACACACACACATACATACATTCGGGTTTAACTACAGTAGTGACCAGCGTGTTGGAAAGCCAAGCCAAGCTATGCTCGACCTTTGATCTTGACCCGTAACCTTGTGGTGTGTGTGTGCACCACAATCGAATAACCTGCTCCCATCCCCACACGCAATGCACGTATCAAGTTTGCCCCACACTGCAGCAGACTTAGAAGGTACATTCCACCCCCTGAATTTGACTGACACCCTTGACCCTGAGCTGTAATTTTGCACCAAAACTGAATCACATCTTCCAAGATCCCTACACAATATATGGACGACTTTTGATCCAAAGAAGATCATCCATTCATTACTTCCGCCTACGAAGTTGGAGGAGGTTATGTATTCACCTAGGTTTGTATGTTTGTTTGTTCACACGATATCTCCAAAAGCTCTCAGTGAATTTCAATGAAATTCTATGGACGGGTGGGTCATGGGCCAAAAAAGAATTGATTAAATTTTGGGGCGGATCCGCATCCTGTATCTAATATCTCGTGAAGTTCTTAATGAATTTCAATAATTTTTTTTCGAAGAGTGGGCCATGGGTCAAGGAACACTTGATTAAATTCTGGGGCGAACCCGGATCCTATGTATTCCACACAATATCTCTACGGATCCGGATCTGGATCCTTTTCAATGGCAATGGCATTGGCAAAGGTATGCTCTCTCTGAGTGCTTCCTAGCTAGATAATTTGTTCACACACACACACACACACACACACACACACACATATATATATATATATATATATATATATATATATATATATATATATATATATATATATATATATATATATATTGCCAGACGCCTCAATCCCGTTTGGGGTGGCCACAAACAAATCGCCTCCACGTCGCCGTTCCCCGCCATTTCACTGCCCTGCTCCCAACTCACACTCCCCTCTCTTATATACCTCTCCACCCCTTCCCTCCATCTCATCCTCGGCCTCCCCCTCCCTCTTCCCCCCTCCACCTCACTCACATACACTCTCTTCGTCAGTCTTTCACCCTCCGTCCTCTCCACATGGCCAAACCACCTCAGTGTGTTCCTCATAACACTTCCTATCACATCCACATCCAGACCACAACGCTCCTTTATATCCTCATTCGTCAGCCTGTCTCTCCATGTGACTCACAGGTTCCTCTTAAATAACTCATTTCCACTGCTCTCACTCTTGACTTGTGTCCTTCCAACAACGTCCAAGCTTCACTTCCATACGTTAGAGTTGGTATCACAATACTGTCATGTAGTAACTTTTTCACTTCCATACTCACTTCCCTGTTTCTTATCACTGCTTTCAAAGAACCAGCAACCTTTCTTCCCTGCTGTACTCTTTCAAGCACTTCACCCTTCAAACCTCCATCCTTACTCATCACACTACCCAAGTACTTAAACGTACTCACATTTTCCAAATCCTCTCCATCCAACCTCGCTGTACATTCACTGACTTCACCTCTCTCAAAGACCATCACTTTACTCTTCTCTACATTCACCTCTAGATTCCGTTCCTTACACACTCTCCCAAACTCATCCACCAAGCCTTGCAGCTCCCCTTCGTCTTCACTCAACAACACAGTATCATCTGCAAACAACAGTACAGGGAGTTTCCAAACACTATCGTCTCTCACCAGGGCCACTCCAATATCCACTACCCTACCTTGTAACTCTTTTATTACCCCATCCATGTACAGTACAGATTGAACAACCATGGAGACATGACACATCCCTGTTTCAACCCAACCTCCAAAGAGAAAAATTCACTTAGTTCACCATCCACACGCACTGCAGCCTTCGCACCATCATACATACTCTTCACAGCATTCAACAACTTTCCATCTACTCCATATATTCTTAATACTTTCCACAATCCTTGTCTATCCACCCTGTCATATGCTTTCTCCAAATCCATGAAAGCCGCATACAACTTCTTTCTTTTCTCTAGAAACTTTTCCACTAAAGATCTAAGAAGGAATATCTGATCTACACAACCTCTTCCCTTCCTAAAGCCTCCCTGTTCTTCTCCAACTAATTCTTCTGTTCTTTCTCTAACTCTGTCAATAAGTATCCTACCATACACGTTTCCTATTATACTAAGAAGACAAATGCCCCTATGATTACCAAACACTTCTTTTTCCCCTTTTCCTTTGTACAAGGGAATAATTATACCTGACTTCCAATCCTCCGGGACTCTGCCTTCCTCCTAGGCCAATCTGCACATCTTCCACATCCATTCTACTACTATCTCTCCCCAGTGTTTGAGCATTTCACCACACACTCCATCAATTCCTGGGGCTTTCCGTGATTTAACTTTCTTCATTGCTTCCACAACTTCTATCCTACTGATTTCTTCCTGTCTTCTCACCTCCCTCCTTCTCCCAGCCATTCCCCAGCCACTTATACTCGAATTACTTCCATCCTGTATGTTCAACAATTCCTTAAAGTGTTCTCTCCATCTGCTCACTTTTTCTCCCTTCTCCACTAGTAATCTACCATTTTCATCTTTCACTCCCCTGCTAACCTCACTTCCACCCTGTTTTACTCTCTTCACCTCTTTCCAGAACATTTTCTTACAGTCCCTCCACTTGACACTCAAATTCCTTCCAAATTCCTCATCCACTCTCTTCTTACTCTCTCTTACTAATCTTTTCACCTCTGTCTTTCTTTCTACATATAACTCTTTCTTCCCCCTCTCAACTTCTTCCACGCCCCTACTTCTCATCCATTCATTGTATGCTTTCTTCTTTTGTGCCACAGCCTGTCTCACCTCTTCGGTCCACCACGCTGTTCCTTGCACCCCCCTCCGTCTTCTCTTCCTCCAACACACCACATCACATGCTGCACATATTTCTTCAGTAAATATCCTGCACACACCTTCCACGTCCCCCATCTGCTCCAATTCATATTTGCCCAATCGTTCCTCCACTTCTCTCTTATACTTTGTCTTTTTCTCATCCTCTTGTAACCTTTCCACTCTCCTTGCAACTACTCCTTCCTCTCGTCTTTCCCTTCTTCTATTCCTCCATCTTACTTGTATCCTAATTCTGGCCACCACCAAGTAGTGGTCAGAAAGTCCACTCCCCCAACCTCTATAAGCCCTTGCATCCATTACACATCTTCGCATCCTTTCATCCACACACACATAATCAATCATTGCCTTCCTTTCATTCACTTCACCACCCACCCTTCTCATCACTCGCCATGTATACCTGTGGATCATTTTATGCCTGAAGAGGGTATTGGCTATCACCAATCCCCTCCCAGCACAAATGTCCACTAACGCACTGCCATTCTCATCTATCTCAGCAGGCACACCCCACTCACCAACTATCTATCTATCTATCTATCTATCTATCTCTCTCTCTATATATATATATATATATATATATATATATACGTACAAACTGACTGGATCACAATAACTTCAGTTTTTGTCGCTAAAGGTAGTTGGTCCTTCGTCACTTTCAAGCAGTCTCGCAACTGCTGATTTTTCTAACTGGTTATTTATTTATTTATTTATTTAAGCATCATTTTGGTCATTGTCTACGGAGCAACGTACAGTTGTGGACAGTATTATCGTTCCATGTTTTAGCAGAACAGTAATGGAACTCGCCCAAATTATTTAGAATATTGTATTGTTACGAATATCCCGTTACTGGATTTTGAAATTCATAGCTGGTTCGCTGTTTATTGTTAAAGAAGTGCATCTATACTGAAGCTGTGTCTGTTGCTGTACCAGAAAATAATAAATAATGGTATGGGATTTCATTGGTTTCCCTGAACGTAGGTATGGATACTGCGGAAAGGGTACTTCACACATGACGTACTGTATGTAACGTTTTCAGTAATATATACATATTTTCGCAGCAGGTATAATACTCTTCAGAATCTCCTATGAAGAAAAACATTACATGTGTAGTGAACCACTGATAATAAGTGTTTTTATAATTCTACTTACACATAAGTTTTACAATGATAGTCCCTTTTTACCAGTACTTCTGTGTTTTGATCCATGGTACTTGTAATTTTTAATTCATATATTACCTCAGTGTTAGACCATGATTAAAGTATTTGTCTGCTTGGAATATAAGTGGAACAGGATTGTCTTCAGCTACTGGTATAATACCGTTTATGGAATAGTGAAGCTAACTCATAGCGACATGTAGTATTTTCGTACTATACTATCATACAATATAGTAGGCTACTATGAACTTTCTTCTACTCACACTGTATTGTACGTTATCATGTGTATTCTGGTAAATAAGAACTGATTAGTCTACTACTACTACTCCTACTACTACTGCCACTACTGCAACTGTTACTACTACTACTACTAGACTATTCTGGTATACTTACAGAGGGAGGTGTCAGCATCGGAGGAGACAAGCTGAGCGACGGAGACAGTGAGTTACCCGTAGCATAGTGTTACGCTAATATTAACAGCTCCTGCTATATTAGCGGTAGTTAGAAGAATGTCCGCTCGTTTCGCTCGCTCCAGCCGCTGCAATAACCTCTGAAGCCATGAGAGTAGAGGAATAATAATAATAATAATAATAATAATAATAATAAGGTAGCTAGATATTAGAATTCTGTCTTTGTGATATAGAGGTAGTAATTTTAAGACTATCTATCTATCTATAGCCCGACGCCCTAATCCAGCAAAGGGTGGCCGGAGACAAAACGCCTCCAAGTCGCTCTGTCACCCACCATTTGACTACCCTCCCCCCAACTCACTCCCCCCTCCCTCATATACCTCTCAGCTCCATCCCTCCACTTCATCCTCGGTCTATCCCTCCCTCTCCCTCCCTCCACCTCACCTACATACACCCTCTTAGTCTTGCATTCTCCATTCTCTCCACATGTCCAAACCACCTCAGTGTATTTCTCCTAATCTTCTCAACCACATCCACATCTACCCCACAACGCTCCTTCACTTCTTCCTTCGTCAACCTGTCCCTCCACGTCACTCCACATGCTCCTCTCAAGTAACTCATTTCCACTGCTCTCACTCTTGACATGTTCCCCTCTTGCAAGGTCCACGCCTCGCTTTGATACGTCAGGGTAGGGATCACAATACTATCATGCAGTGACTTCTTAACTTCCATACTCACCTCCCTATTTCTCATCACTGCTTTCAGTGTACCAACAACCTTCCTTCCCTGCTGTACCCTTTCACGTACTTCATCCCCCAAAGTTCCATCCTTACTCATCACACTACCCAAGTACTTGAATGCACTCACATTCTCCATATCCTCACCATCCAACCTCACTGTACATTCTGTGCCTTCATTCCTCTCAAACACCATAACTTTACTCTTGTTTACATTAACTTTCAGCTTCCTCCTCCTACCCCCTGGGGGTAGGGGGGTTTCAAGAATACTCCCCCAGTATCCCTGCTTGTCGTACGAGGCGACTAAAAGGGTTGGTGGTGGGTTAGTGCCCCACCCCGTAAAAAGAACTAACTAAAAAAGCAAATAAAGCGCCTCGGACCCGGACGGACCATACGTTGACGACTAAGGAACGGACAAAGGACATTCTGAGGGTGGGAACGTGGAATGTGAGAGGAGTGAATGATGAAGTGAAAGAGAGAGAGATTGTCCAGGTGCTTGAGGATGCAAAAGTGGATATATGTGGATTGACTGAAACTAAATGGAAAGGTGAAAGGATGAGAGAATGGGAATACGGTGTAGGTATATGTGCGGGAGTCAGTGAGAATGAGAGGGCAAGAGAGGGAGTATGTCTGATGATAAGCAAGAAGTGGAAGGAGAATATAAGAGAGTATGGAACAGTGGGTGCAAGGATTGTATGGGTGAGGATGAAAGTAGGTATACAAGCATGGGCGATTGTATGTGTGTATGCTCCAACAGAGGATCGAGTGGCAAGAGTGAAAGATGAGTTTTGGGCGAGAGTAGAAGCATGTATGGACAAGTTTGAGAGGAGCGAGAGAGTGCTGTTGATTGGAGACATGAATGGCAAAGTTGGGAATGTACGAGTGGATGGAGTGGTTGGTCAGTGGGGTGTGCCAGCGGAAGTAGATGGGAATGGTAGTGCTTTGGTGGACATCTGTGCTGGTAAGGGGTTGGCAATAGCCAACACCTACTTTCGTCATAAGATGATCCACCGGTATACATGGAGAGTAATGAGGAGGATGGATGGTGAACTTGTTGAACGAAAGGCTATGATAGACTACGTGTGTGTGGATGAGCGAATGAGAAGACAAGTGTTGGATGCAAGAGTGTGGAGAGGGTGGGGGAATGGAGTCTCGGACCATCACTTAGTGATGGCCAAGGTAGAGCTGCAAAGAAAGTGGTTGAGGAGGCGAAGGGGAAGACAGGAGGAAGCAGCTCCTGTGAGAAGAGTGGAGAAATTGCAAGATAGTGAGAAGAGGACAGAGTATAAGAGCATAGTGGAAGAAAGATTGGGAAGGTATGAGCTAGAACAGATGGAAGGGGTGGAAGACGTATGTAAGATATTCACGGAAGAGATAAGCGCAGCGTGTGAGGCGGTTTGTGGAGTGAGGAGGAGATGCAAGGGTGTGCAAGGGACAGCATGGTGGAATGATGAGGTGAAACGAGCTGTGGAACAAAAGAAGAAGGCATATGGTGAATGGTTGGCGAGTAGAGGTAGGGGAGAAGATGAGAGAGAGAAGAGAGAGGTATATGTGAGCAGGAGAAGGGAGGTTAAGAGACTGGTGAAGGAGAGTAAGAAGAAAGTGGATGAAAAGTTTGGGAGGAATCTGAGTGTGAAATGGAGGGAGAGTAAGAAATTGTTTTGGAAGGAGGTAAAGAAAGTAAGGCAGTGTGAAAGGGGAAATAGTAGGGGAGTGAAAGATAGGAATAATAGATTGTTGGTGGAGAAGAGAGAGAAACTGAGGAGATGGAAGGAGCACTTTGAGGATTTGTTGAATGTAGAGAGTGAGAGCAGTGTGAGTATAAGTGGTTGGGGAATGGCTGGGAGAAGAAGAGATGAGAGGAGGGAGGAAGAGATCAGTAGGTCGGAAGTAGTGGAAGCAATGAAGATTAAGCTGGGAAAGGCCCCAGGAATTGATGGAGTGTGTGGTGAAATGCTTAGGTATGGGGGTGAGATTGTTGTGGAGTGGATATGGAAGTTGTGTAGATTGGCTTGGGAAGAGGGAAGGGTTCCAGAGGACTGGAAATCAGGTATAATTGTTCCTCTGTACAAAGGAAAAGGGGAGAGAGAAGTATGTGGTAACCATAGGGGTATTTGCCTTCTTAGTGTGACTGGTAAAATATATGGTAGAATACTCATTGATAGGGTTAGGCATATGACAGAGGAGCTAGTTGGAGAAGAACAAGGGGGATTTAGGAAGGGAAAAGGGTGTGTAGATCAGATATTTGTTCTAAGATGTTTAGTGGAGAAGTATCTAAAGAAGGGAAGGAAAGTGTACGCTGCCTTCATGGACTTGGAGAAAGCTTATGACAGAATAGATAGGAAAGGTATGTGGAAGGTATTAAGAATATATGGAGTGGACGGGAAATTGTTGAGTGCTGTGAAGAGTATGTACGAGGGAGCTAGGGCTACGGTGCGAGTGGATGGTGAGCTGAGTGAGTTCTTTGATCTCAATGTGGGACTGAAACAGGGGTGTGTAATGTCTCCATGGCTGTTTAATATATATATGGATGGGGTCGTAAAGGAGGTACAAGGTAGGGCAATGGATGTGAGGGTGGCCCTAATGAATGAGGGTGAGATTTGGAAGCTTCCGGTGTTGCTGTTTGCTGATGATACAGTATTGTTGAGTGAAGATGAATGGGAGTTGCAAGGTTTGGTGAATGAATTTGGGACAGTGTGTAGGAGGAGGAAGCTGAAAGTTAATGTAAACAAAAGTAAAGTTATGGTGTTTGAGAGGAATGAAGTCACAGAGTGTGCAGTGAGGTTGGATGGTGAGGATATGGAGAATGTGAGTGCATTCAAGTACTTGGGTAGTGTGATGAGTAAGGATGGAACTTTGGGGGATGAAGTACGTGAAAGGGTACAGCAGGGAAGGAAGGTTGTTGGCACACTGAAAGCAGTGATGAGAAATAGGGAGGTGAGTATGGAAGTTAAGAAGTCACTGCATGATGGTATTGTGATCCCTACCCTGACGTATGGAAGCGAGGCGTGGACCTTGCAAGAGGGGAACAAGTCAAGAGTGAGAGCAGTGGAAATGAGTTACTTGAGAGGAGCATGTGGAGTGACATGGAGGGACAGGTTGACGAATGAAGAAGTGAAGGAACGTTGTGGGGTAGATGTGGATGTGGTTGAAAAGATTAGGAGAAATACACTGAGGTGGTTTGGACATGTGGAGAGGATGGAGAATGAAAGACTGACTAAGAGGGTGTATGTAGGTGAGGTGGAGGGAGGGAGAGGGAGGGGTAAACCGAGGATGAGGTGGAGGGATGGAGTTGAGAGGTATATGAGGGAGGGGGGGGTGAGTTGGGGGGAGGGGAGTCAAATGGTGGGTGACAGAGTGACTTGGAGGCGTTTTGTCTGCGGCCACCCTTTGCGGGATTAGGGCGTCGGGCTATAGATAGATAGATAGATAGATTCCTCCTCCTACACACTGTCCCAAATTCATTCACCAAACCTTGCAACCCCCATTCATCTTCACTCAGCAGTACTGTATCATCACAAACAACAACACCGGAACACAATAGCATTTAATAAGTTTTATTTTTTATTTTTTTTAAAGACAATATCATTTAATAAGTTTTTTCTTTAATAAATCCTTAAGGTATTTTCAGCAATTTGAATTTAAACTTAAAAACCAACATTCACTTACTGTGAACTTATACTCTCTCTCTCTCTCTCTCTCTTTCTCAGGGCGGGTAGAGTGAAGGTGAGAGTGTGAGGTGTGAGGGAAGGTGAGCCAGGCAGGGAGGGTGAGAGGGAGGAAGAGGAAGTGTTCTAACATGGCAGTCAACCGTGGCTGTGCATCTCACCCTTCTTTCTCTGCACACACACACACACACACACACACACACACACACACACACACACACCACCTGCCCATCACCTCTTCCCTTTCCTCTCCTTCCCTCTCTCTACACACACACACACACACACACACACACACACACACACACACACACACACACACACACACACCACCTGCCCATCACCTCTTCCCTTTCCTCTCCTTCCCTCTCTCTTCACACACACACACACACACACACACACACACACACACACACACACACACACACACACACACACACACACACACACACACACACCACCTGCCCATCACCTCTTCCCTTTCCTCTCCTTCCCTCTCTCTTCACACACACACACACACACACACACACACACACACACACACACCGCTTCTCCATCATCTCCTTTCCCTTTCTTCCTCCCCCCCCCCGCATTCTCCTCCACCAAACCCCTCTGTTAACCCCCCTCCCTCCCTATCCTCTCTCTCTCTCTCTCTCTCTCTCTCTCTCTCTCTCTCTCTCCATGAAGAGGATCCAGGTCGGGCCGAAACTGTTTAATTTTGTGGGTATTATTTCCTTCGTTTTTGTCTGTCTGTTTTCACCCAAGGGAACTGGTCCAATGCCACGAGTCTCCTTGGTTACTAGTCAAATCAACCCCCTCTCCAGTCTGACTACACCTGGCCATCGACAGATCTGAAAGGGGTTAGGGATGAGAGAGAGAGAGAGAGAGAGAGAGAGAGAGAGGAAAAAACGGGCTATAGTGTTGATTCATTTATGATTTTGCAGTCTATCTATCGCCTATCTATCGACCAGTCTATCGCTTAGTCTATTTATTGCTTATCCATTGCCTAGTCTATCTATCGTCCATTTATCGCCTATCTATCGCTTATCTATTGCCTAGTCTATCTATCGCCTTCTATCGCCTGTCTATTGCCTATCCATCGTCTGTATCACCCATCTATCGGTTATCTAACGCCTATCTACCGTCTGTCTATCGTCTATCTATCGCCTAGTCTATCGTCTATCTATCGCCTAGTCTATCGTCTATCTATCGCCTAGTCTATCGCCTGTCTATCACCTATTCTATCGTCTATCTATCACCTAGTCTATCGTCTATCTATCGCCTAGTCTACCTATCGTCTATCTATCACCTTCAAGCCGAGGACGTATTTTTCGCCTTTCATTCAGTTTAGCAATAGCCTCTCGTACTGAAGGGGTTAACGGAGGCTTCACGAAACCCCTCCTGAGCCGTGAAAACTACATCAGGTGAGTGGATGGTTGGAGTCTAGTGTTACCTGAAGTTTTACCGTCCTGTGTTGCCTTCCTGGATTGACTTTGCCTCCCCCTCTCTCTCTCTCTCTCTCTCTCTCTCTCTCTCTCTCTCTCTCTTTATGATGTAGGTTAGATGCTTTTTTTTATTTCAATACTCGGCATTTTCAGCGTGTGTGTGTGTGTGTGTGTGTGTGTGTGTGTGTGTGTGTGTGTGTGTGTGTGTGTGTGCGGTTTGGTTTCATCTGTAAGTCGTGGCTGTGTGAAATTTGATGAGCCATAGTTGTTAAGGTAGGAATGAGTCTTCTTGGTTACTAGCCAAACTGATCCCCAGTCTGACCACATTTAACCATCAACTGAGCTGAAGGAGGTTAGGGATCCTTCTCAGGTTAGAGTAGTAGTAGTAGTAGTAACAGTAGTAGCAGTGGTGGGAGTAGTATAGTAGTGGTAGTAGTATTAGTTGCAGTGGAGGTAGTAGTAGTAGTAGTAGTAGTATAATCAGCATTATTATTACCCGTCCCCTCCCCGGCGGGGCTCGGGGACAGGTATTGTTTTCACTCGGTTTGTCCGTCTGTTTGTTTGTCTGTCTGTCTGTCTGTCTGTTAACAACTTTATGCGAAAACTACTGGTGCGATTTTGACCAAAATTACAGGTATGATGGACTATGACCTGATCACCTGATTAAATTTTGGACCAAATTGGGCCAAGGCCAAGGCTGTAGGCCCCAAAATGTAAAACGTAAAAATCGTTTTCACTCCATAACTTCCTTCAAATTCGTCATATCCACATGAAACCCAAACCTAAAAGTGATTCTTTCAAATCTGCATCCTATAGCAGGCCTCATTATATTGGGAGGGCACTCCCCAGTTAGCGGTAGGGGGGTCAGTGTCAGGTGGGTCGGGCCTAATTTTTCAAATGGGCATAAAATCGTCAATTTTCACCCGATTTACTCCAAATTTGATATGTGACATTTTGGCTAGAAATCCTGTTGTGTTTATACGTCAGCACTAAAATGACTGCCGGGGACGGGTTTACCTGTGCCCGGTACCGCTTCTTGTTACTCTATTTGTCTATTGCCAGACGCCTCAAGCCCGTAAGGGGTAGCCACAAACAAAATGCCTCCATGTCGCCCTGTCCAATGCCACTTCACTGCCTTGCTCCCAGCTCACACTCCCCTCTCCCATATACTCGTACCTCTCCACTCCATCTCTCCATCTCATCCTCGGCCTCCCCCTCCCTCTCCCCCCCTCCACCTCACTCGCATACACTCCTCGTCAGCCTCTCACCCACCATCCCTTCCACATGGCCAAACCACTTCATTGTATTTTTCCTAACGCTTTCTATCACATCCACATCCACACCACAGCGCTCCTTCACTTCCTCATTTGTCAGTCTGTCTCTCCATGTACCTTCACACTCTCCTCTCAGATAACTGATTTTCACTGCTCTCACTCTTGACTTGTGTCCCTCCAACGAGGTCCAAGCTTCACTTCCATACGTTAGAGATGGTATCACAGTACAGTCATGCAGCGACTTTTTTGCTTCCATTGCTCACTT